>NW_009952973.1:4703836-4740212 GCF_000747805.2 Chaetura pelagica | reverse complement strand
CAGGAATGAGGTCTCAGAAGTAAATGCATGTAATTTTTTTTCTTAGAGACAATTTTTCAGTTTATCGCTCCTGCTTTCTCTCTACCCCTACTCCTCCCAAGCAACTATGATTATCAAGTTCAGAAGAATCTTAGCTGGTATTTTACAGATTGTTAGGGAAAAACCTAAAAAAATACTATGAATTAAAATTAGTGAAAATAAAGTCACAAAATAAGAGCCGAATGTGTAAAATAATACATCCTTCCACCATAAAATTTTATCTTAATATGCAATTTGACCTGGAACATCAGAGCACTTGGCCTGACAAAGTAAGTTCAACACTACTTTTAGAAGTTCCTGAATAGAAAATGGGTATGGCACTCAGTTATCTTAAAGATAAAGCTACATTTCTTCTGTTAAGCTGGGAAAACAAGTTAGTAGGGGGAAACACCTAAACATTTAAAAAACTAGAGCTTCAGAACAAAATCTCATACAAATTTAATCAGCTAAAGCTAGCCACTGGCCATTCTCTGCATCTGGACAAAATGTAAACCCCTGAAGTTCCTTACACTAAAGGTCTGACACCAGACATCCAAAACAAACCCTTACACTCTCATGGGAGCTGCATGGTTCAAGTAGTTTCCTTTTTATCCCAGAAAAGAAAGTAAATTCAGAAGAATTGCTGAAATTCATGGCCAAATCAATTAAGATGTCCTTGAATGTCCAGATTTTTAAAAGAAAGCAACTGCACAGTAATAATGCTGCAGCTACCAGCCGCAGGGACATAGGTTAGGGGTAGCATTTCTGGCATATTTGAGATTTTTCCACCTTTGAAATTGAAAATGAACTTCCTTCTTTCTGTTAAACATCTGCGGTGTTTTTCATTAATGTGTATGACATTGGAAGATCTAACCAATGTTTGGTTAAATTTAGACTACTCGCAGATTTTTAAAATTGGCTGGGAAGTTGCAAGCTATTCCATGTAACACAGTTTAAAATCACTGCAGACAGCTCCAACATCAAATGCTGCTTTCTAAGTTGGGCCTTAATGCTGTACCCAAAAGACTGCACTGGTTCAGTGCTGACTTCCATAGGAAAGCCCTTACTTGTGTCACAAACAGACACAGCATTAAAAGACAATTAAATCCCAGTCTGATTCCTACCAACTTCTGATCATCCTCAGGATGTTTTACTCCTTTCCCTCTCCTCACTGAATATCAACACCTAACAAAACCTTCCGGGTTCCTTGTTCCCAACTTGATTACCTCCACTTGTCCCAACCTTTTCTCTGACTCTTGCCTTTTTGTCAGCACTACTCGGTGTCAGGAAGGGTTGCTTATTGAGACAGCAGAATAAAGAGCTACTCTGTTTTCAGACCTGATACCAGCAGCTGTGCTGGCTCATGCTTTTACAGAGGCTGAAGGCATTAGCCATCAGAGGACAAGAAAAAAAGTCTGAAGATGATAACCAATATTATAGCTCTGAAACTGTAACAAGCCTATGCTAAACAGCAATAGCTGCAAAAAAAAAAAGCCTGTCATCTCTGCCAGTTGTAAGCTCCTTCCTCCAAGGCACAGATATACTAGCATTTCTGAAAGGAATACCCAGCTTTAAATAGAAGTTGAAAATGAAATTTCTCTTTATCCTTACAGATATAAACATCTTGAAAGTTTTACTAGTTTTTTACATATGAGAAAGTCATATAGAAGTGAAAATAAAGCATAACAGTATGAAGCATAGTAGAGGTTTAATATACAGTGCAATCAGTGTGCCAAAACTGGACATACAAGGCCTTATTCTTCTATGATGGCAGTTTTGTTTAGGGAAAAGGATGTTTGATTGCTTTCTTGTGTTTCAGTGGGGGTTTTTTAATGCTATATAGGGCTCAACAGATTCTTAACAGTGGCTACACTTTCTACTGTCTTAATACAAAAATAAATTATCATAAAATGTTTGCCAAGTTGTGTTAATTAGTGTTATGTAGGAAAAACACAGAACTTACTTAAACACTCAGATTTTAAGACACAATATAATTCAATATATTAAATAAAAATACTAACTACTGGAATCAAGCTTGTATACTTGCAAGCAGCTATGTAGTAAAAACACAGCAAGGTAAAATACTGCTAAATTACCTTGAATGAACACGTTAGTACTTAAATAAGAAAAAAGTATTTTATTTATTTTATCCATATATTCTGCCATTAAAGTACATCACCAGCTATCTGTCTCTTACTCAGTTTAGTCACTCATTCTGAAACTTGTTTTATTTTTAATAGTCTATGTTTCAATGAAAATATGTTTGTAATTCAGGGGATTTTAACCTTATCCCTGAGGCTGGGGTCATTGAACCACTCCAACAACTTCTTGCCCACTTCCATTGGGCTGGAAAGAAAGGTCCGATACGTCAACAGGAAGTCTTCTATAAATGTTGGATCTACCACAGAGTGCTCTTCCACCAAATGCATTGTTAACCTTTCAGCTGTTCCCTGTGAAGGAAAACAGGAACAAGAAACCAAACCTTAGTTATTGAAAGGGATTTTCAATAAATGCCTGTTTTTTGTCTCATAACATACTAAGATGCATTACACTAGAATGAACACCAGCATCTATTGACTGATGAGCTAAGCAAACGTAACAGTTTAATCACTGTGATAAGAAATGTAAACAAATACTGTAATTGAATTCCGTAACAATCACCTAGTTAATAATGTGCATAATTATAAAGATAAAAATGATTTTTTTCAAATATATATTTTTAATTAATTTTATATATAAAAACTAATAGCGGACCTAGGTTGCCAAGTTAAGAAGTTTATAGAATGCAGACTTTTGAAAGACAGTCCCTCTTTTGCTTTTACCTTGATGACAATGTGACCTTTTCTTGTTCCAGTGCGATCAAGCTCCCTGTGCTCTTTCACCATTACAATCTCCCCTTCCTCTTCTACCTTCTGCATGTTCTTTTCCACTTGATTGAGGATGCGGCAATAATCTTGCTGGGCTATACAAACAAACTGGAAAGAATCATCACACACCAGTATTAAAAGGTAAAATCTTCAGAAAAGCATTTAAACTTCAGGTGCAAGCACTCTATTGATAGAAAAGATAAAGTCATTTCTCAACCTGCAGTGAGCCAAATTTGCCTTCCCAACAGTTCAGCTGTAGTAAGCAGATGAATACAAGTACAGTACTTCCACTACAATCATGCAGTTAGAAGAGACCAATATTCATCAGAGCAAAATGATTTAGCACTATCAGCCATTTTTGCTTAGCTGCTCAATATCCTAGCTAGTATTCTTTCTCTCATGCAAGCTCTTGTATGGTATTTTGAAGGTCTAAGAGATGGAAGGGAAAAACCTTTTTTTGTGCCTATTGCTATCATAAATAATTTTCATTTTTCATAGCTATTATGAATAAGTCAGTCATTAAGAAAACTAACATTTATTCAATTACATGAGTGCAGGCACACAGAAGCAAATTACTTCTGGATTAAAGCACACAGCAGGAAAGATATTTTCTTCAATCATCTGTTCAGCCAAGAATAAATGCAAGAATCACAGAATGGTTTGGGTTGGAAGGGACCTTAAAGATCATCTAGTTCCAAACCCCCCTGAATGGACAAGGACACCTCTCACTAGACCAGGTTGCTCCAAGCCCCATTCAACCCGGTCTTTACCACTTCCAGGGATGGAGCATCCGCAGGTTCTCTGGGCAACCTGTGCCAGTGTCTCATCACCCTCACAATAAAGAATTTTTTCCTAATGTCTAATCTAAATCTACCTTCTTCCAGTTTAAAGCCATTCTCCCTTGTCCTATCACTGTATGCCCTTATAAAAAGTCCCTCCCCAGCTTTCCTGTCACCCCCTTCAGGTACTGGAAGGCCACTATGAGGTCTCGCTGGAGCTTTCTCCTCTTTGGGCTCAACCACCTGTTTTTGTAGGAGAATATGTTAAGACTATTCCTACCAGCTACACTACGTAAGTATAATTAAGACCACCCACTACAACTTAGAAAAAGAAAATACTGTGCACACTATGAATTGCCTTCTGTAACTTGTCAAGAATTCTATAGCTTAGTCTCTTTTTGGAGGCAAGACTAAATTGTCTTCTCATGTATACTTGGGTATTTAACTGAAAGGAAATAACAGTGGTTATTGTGATTGAAAAGTTGTTAAATCATCATGTATGTACTTAGGACAAAGGCATGAGATTCACAGAGACAGTATTTTCTCCTGGATTCTTTAATTTACATAACTTTTCTGATTCCAGCAGGTTCTAGTAGCTGAAACAGAAGTCCCATAGTTTGGATTCATTGCAAAATATTATCCTAACAAGATGTCATTTATGCACTTTCAGTAGTTAGACGGGCAAACTAGATTAGTTTACTGCATTAAGAAACATTTACACTCATTTCAAAGGGCTTGTAGTGGGAGCTGATTAGCCATCAGGACCAAGGAAAATACTTAATTCACCTAGGACTTAGCTACTATTTTCTGGATAGGAATAAACAAATAGCAATCTCACATCCAGATTAGGCTGGTAGTTTTATGCTGTGAGAAGCACTGCTTACACCTGAATGCGTGTGTTATAGCAAATGTCAAGGCATTTTCCTTGAAAGGCCAGACTAGCTGAAACTGGAAGATTTTTCACTCCGACGACAGAAGGGAGAGCTTGTATTACTCTAAGATTCAGTAGCTGAATTGAGTAGGGAAGAATGGCTATTACCTGTAGAAGTAAAGGAGCCTGTAATGGCTAAGGACCTGCAGATACTACTAAGGAAGCAATGGATTTATGCAACAGGCTGCTAGGCCTCAAATTTTGGAGAAAGCATGTAGACAACCCAAAATCTGTTTTTGGTTTGGACTGACCTCCCAAAATTATCCCTGTCCAGGTAAAGAGAACCCAATTTCGCAGACTGTGCTTATGCAGGAGCCGTATTTCCCAACTCCTATACAGGGTTACATACTGGAGATCCTGCATATATTCAGTTTTAAATGGCTATGGGGTTTCATTATTTCTATATGTATCTGATTTTGCATGAATTACTGTCCGACGCTCTACCTGGCAGTCATCCACTTTGGTTCTCATCACTCCTTTCATATATTCCTTTTCCATGGTAGGGGAAACACCAAAACTGTTACCCATGCAGAGTATTTCTGTTCTTCCATCAGGGTACGTCACCTCCACAGAGCCATTCAATATGACCGACCAGGAATCCAGCTACAAATCAAATATTGCAGGATACAGGAAGACCGACTCAGTTAACATTGTAATATCATACTATATAGATACAACCCTCACCATTTTTCCAAAGGGAAAGTTATTTTTTGCACCTATTACAAATATTTATAAACCACTGTACCTTAAATGTGCAGCTATTTCTAGCTCAAGAAAACTGGGACCTTAATTTTATATTTAATGTTAAGAGCTTATGCAAGACCACCAAAAAAAAAAGAAAAAAGAAGAACATTTTAAGAAAGGAAAGAAGAATGAAACTTTCAAAACACCATGTAGAACTGCAATAAACTCCCCCAATCAGCTCCAATAGGCAGGAAGCATTTTGTACATTATGAAGAGTATTTTATTATGCTTTTAGTGTATAAGAAATGTGCAAGCACTTAAAAATAAGTTTTCAAACTATTCCAGAATCAAAAGAAGCTTAATTTACCTACTCAGTCTTACATTTCTGGCTGTTTGGGTTTTTTTAAGCAAAAAGAGGACCTTAACCCCACAGAATCTGCAATGTTTTGTATAACAGGACAGTCAAAAGCAACTTCTACTGACCTCTTCCCCATCATTTAGTACAATAGTTCCTGCTCTCTCCACAACAGCAAACACCATTACAGCACAGAGCTCTCTCCTCACTGACATAGTCATGTTGGCAAAAGCTGGCAACTGATGCATGAATTCCAGTAGTTGTTCTGAAGGAGAAAAAGCCCACTGAGTCGTGCATGTCAAAACAACAAAGCACAGTAAAGACAGTTCTTCAGCAAGATACCCGAGGCTACTTAAGCTAAAATGCTGCACAATGGTTTCTGTATATTAATAAATCATGTACAGTGGCCTGTTGTAATTACTGGGTATTTTGTAGACACAGACTGGCTGGTCATATCCATCAATAGACGCCCTGCAAAGTAAAAATCAGCATAATGGAAGAACTGTAATGTAACCAATAGCTCTGAATACAACCAATGAGATTTATAATACTCCAGGCCAGGGTAATAACTCCCTTTAAGATTATGACAGGCCTATATAAAACACAGCAAGACATTGAGAAGGGGAAATTAACAAAACTGAGCCATGCCTTCCTAGGTTAAACTTGACAGTAAATTGTACTTAATCATCATCTTTTGCACTTACAAAGTTCCTCTTGGATGGACAAAGAGGATTACTACTGCTGCTCTGTCTTCTGTATACATTGGAGTTGCAATTCTACTCAGCAGTGAACTTCTCCCATATTTACGCTTTTACAGTGTTCATAACTACAGAACTCAATTTTTTGTAGTAGTGCTGTTGAGGGATTATATGCCCTAAATGCTAGACTTTTTTGCATTGCTTGACCTAAAAGCTCACTCAAAGTAGCCAATAGGACCCCATATTTTTACTAAATTTTTATTCACTCAGAGATGCTGGAAGCGACCTCTGGAGGTCATCTGATCAAACTGACCTGCTCAAACAGGGCCACCTAGAGCCAGGTGCCCAGGACCATGTCCCGATGGCTTCTGAATACCTTCAAGGAGGGAGAGCTCTCTACCACCTCACTGGGCACCTGCGCAGTGCTTAGTCACCCTCACAGTAAAAAAAGTGTTTCCTGGTGACCAGATGGAGCCTCCTGTGTTTCAGTTTGTGCCAACACTGAGTACTACTGAGACAAACGTGGCTCTGTCACCTTTATAGCTTTCTTCAAGTATGCATTGATGAGATTCTCCAGAGCCTTCTCTTCTTCAGGCTGAACAGCCCCAGCTCTTAGACCTTCCTCAGATAAGAGATACTGCAGTCCCTTAATCATCTAATAATGAATCTTTAGCTTCATTTAGTCATACTTTGATAAAAGAAAAAAAAAATATATAACTCAGCCCAAGAAAGATTAGAAATTTTAAGAACCTGAATTCTAGTTCTGCTTTGCTTTCAACGTACTAACCTGTACATTAATACAGCAAGTTAGTTTAATTAGATGCATATTTACATAAAGATCTTAGCAGCTCCAATGTTTAACACAAATGTGTATCTTTCACTAAAAACAGACACAACATCACAACTTAAAATTAAAAAATATGTGATATGCCTCCAGTGTTGACATTAATATTGAATTTGCCAAGGTTCTGTCAGTGTTTTCCAGTATGCACTGACATTTACTTCATAAACCAGTTCTGATCTCAATTAGAAGTTGAAGCTTGAGATCAAAAGGGCCAGTAACAAATAGTTTTTACCCACAATATGTGTGTTTTCCTCTTATTCTTCTCAGCTGTATTCATTCACTGGCTAAATTTATGGCATTTATCAATCACCTTAGAGAATGAACACTAAACTTAACAATTACAAAAGCCAATCATTAAGTAAATCCTGAAGTTCAACCAGTAATTTATTTTCTGTCTGTGGGAAGAAGAACAAGTTTGACAGTATTTTACTACATTGCAATACTTACCAATATCATCATCCGTCCTGTCTATTGGGTCTTTCTCCAAGCAGTCTCTAACAATATCCCTACTCATCAAAGGATCCGATGCCCTTTCAATGTCTTCTTCATCATCATCATCCTCTGAATCCACTGCTGTCTCTGGCAACCCGCTGAGATCCATATCACCAGCCTCGCTTTCTGTAGCCTAAATTGAAATTCAAATGTGTTCTTAACTGCTACAGTTTTCTAGTTAAACATAAATTAATTCTATCACCCAACAGATCACTCATAAATTCACTCAACAGTTTTATCCTGCTTTTTTCCTTATATATACTTTTAAAACAACTAACAATTAATGAACGCAAAGCCTGTTTAAACCAGGCTCTTAACACTTGTTTCAATTGGCACAAATAGGATTCAAGACATAATTAATCAGTAGGTCTTGGGGGAGTTGAAAGCAGTCAGATTTCAAGGGAACATTTTCTTGGAGGATTAACTGAATATACCTTTTTTAATAAACAGTTTATTTTAAACAGTTTCTGTTCCTGCCCCAACTTTACATATTCAGACACTTAGGGATACAACATGATTATAAGAAGACAGTTTCGGAAAATAAATACAGCATCAAAATTATACAGGAATTTTGCTATCTCACAGTAACCTAGGACTGTATTTTTCTCCTACGGTCCCAGTTGAACATAATTAAATGACTTTCATTTGCTGAGAAACTATATCAAAATCTACACATGCAGAAAAAATGCAAAGCCATGGCTTAAACACCACAGCTGGATCACAAAGAATATCTAGCAAACTTAACCTCCTTCAAATTGTATTAAAACAAGGGAAAACACGGTCCATATAAAGCCTGAGGCCATTGGTATAGCACCTAAAGGTAAATACATTTTAATGATTATTTTTAAGACCACTTAATAAACCCCACAAACATTTGTCTGTCATGGATGACAAAAAGCTGCTTTTTCTCAGAACCTGATTTAATACCACAGCAGCTACCAAGGCTCAGCTACAATTTTAAAGAAATGCAAGCTTCTAATGAGCAAGTTTTAATCCAGTTTAAATCAAGTTTCATATCCCTCATAGGGATGGTTTGTTTCTAAGACTCCGGAAGCACACAATGCTTTCATATCTACTTTAAAAATACTACATGGGACAAACTCAGCTACTAAAGCCTGTTTTATCAATCTGTCTCTCACACTTGTAAAAAAAGCCACAACACAGCCACCCAAAACTAGGTCACTCTCTGAACATGGATAAGGTAAGACAAATTATGCTGGTATTTTCGTAGAATCATCTTCCCTAGTCCTGCCTCCCTAGCTGTGGCTGACATCTGTTACTTTAATTCCATTACCCAAAGCTACCTTATGAATGGCAGCACATGGCTGGAGAGGGATCAGGGTAGCTACTGTCATTCTTAAATACTTCTGTCCTATAGCACAACACACGCTTTGTAACAGGGTCTTGTTAATATAGAAAGCATAACGGCACCTACACAACATTTAAATTATTCTCACTTTGTGATGGTTTGGGTTTTGTTTGTTTGTGTTTGTGGGGTTTTTTGGGGGTTGTGTTCTTTTTTTTAAAGAAAGAATGCTGAGCACTTCTTAAGCAGGATAAAGAAGGATTTACAGAGGCATACAAACAAATCACAAAAATGATAGCACCAACAGCAGTATTTTCATTAGCAGTCTCACTGTGCTTAACATGCACACTATTTATGATATATTTGGAACAGTTGCTCTCACTACTCTTCCAAAATAACCTTCATCAAGTGACTGGTGGAAAAATTAGTGAAAATGAGTCAGCAGACACCTAACTTATGACACCGTTCTGTCAGAATCAGAAGCCTCCATCAGTGACTATTCCAGTGACAGTGGGATTAACTCATGAGTCAATTTTTCAAACCTTCCCATTACAAACAAGTGTCTCTCCTACTCTGCCCAGAATAAGCTCTCTCAAAAACATGTTGGTAAGAAAAATGTAGAACTAAATTTCACCACATGATGCTAACATACATGAGAAAATTAGACATACAGTATAAAACTGATGATTGAAAAACAAGTTATTTGACTGTCTGAAAACAAGAAAGCAAAACCAAGCAGAAGTCAAAATTCTAATATCAAATTGATGCCATTAAAAAAAAACCAAAACAAACAAGCCACACAAATCAAATGCAATTACGTATTCAGAAAATACATTTAAAATTACAACTGAAGGTTGCAGTATTTCCTACTTTTTTTTTTTTTTTTCCCAAGCAATTATGCAAGAGTTAGCAAAGGAACACAAACATAGTCTTTCCAAAAAGTGAATATGCTTTCACAGGAATAAAGAATCAAACAATTAATCCCACAGGGATTTTTTTCTCAATTACATGCAGTAAGTTTTGCATTAGCTTTGTTACATTATTAAGAATAATTGGATCTGTTTCCATTCAAAAACACACATCAATTTATCTACAAAACATTGCAAATAGCTTCTTTAGGCTTAGTAGCATCAGGTATGACATTAAGCACTTAAGGTGCTCTTGCTGACACATTAAACTTCAAAACCCACCTACTTTGAGTACTTTTGTACTCCCTCACATGTTGGAAAAATCAAGGACATCTGCACAAGAACCCTTAGTTAGGAAGCAATAGCTATGCATTTGTGTGAGACTAAAGGGAAAATCTCAGTTAGCTCCTTTGAGGACAGAGGCTTCCTTATAAACCTCAGTAGCAGAAAATCCAGAACAGAAGATGAATGCCTGACAAGTCAGTCATGAGGCTTCAAGCTTTCCAGGGCATTTAATCAAGGGTGAAGTATACCTTGGAAGTCACTGTTTTCAGAGATGCATGTTGTCCTTTGTTTCTGAGGTAATAAGAGAAATAAGCTTCACTTCAATAAATCTGAAGAGACTGCATATAAGAAAAATGCTGGTTGCAACTTAAAGTATAAAACAATGTCTCTTCAAAGTCTGAATACCAGTTGTAATGTATATGTTCTTCACAGTTGGAAAGATGGCATGAAAAATTTGCTGAAGCTTCAAAGGAATCACCTAATAACAACCCAATATTTTTTCATATCACCAATAAAAGTCAGGAGACTTAAGACAGGCATTTTCAAGCCTGAGGTGAAAAGTTATTTGGCACCTAAAGAGATCTGCCTAATTTTAAGCGATGTCTATAAACGCTAATATTGTAGTAAGGCAAGAATGGTTATTCCAACTGCTAAGGACCTCCAGGACCACTTCCAGGAGATTTGAATAATATCAACTAATTAAACAAATACTACTAAATAACTAGAGGAAGGAAAGTAAAGGAGCCTTGTATAAATTTGCTCAGTTAGCCTTTGTCTCCTTGACTGAGTGTAGGAGTGTTATGAGAGAAAACTTATTATGCCCAACTCTACTGGTCTTTTATTTTTTTTGGAGGCAACAAACAAGAAGTGATAGACAACACAAACAGCTAAGGAAGATTACCTCCTTTACTGCCAAGCTCAGCTCAAAAAAAGCCCCACCCCCATCTTATTTTTTTATAAGAATGTTTATTAGTGAAAACAATAATCTTTTACTTCATGATTTATAAGCTGCTACTGATACAAAACACCAAGAACACTTGCAAGATTTCCAGTAGCTTGAAAGATAACATGCATTGGATCCACCTTTCCATAGAGAAAACATGTCTGAGGTCTTGGTTTATATTAGGTTTCAACTCACTGGGCAAAAGTTTACAATATAAACTGCTATGACATTTGACCCATGTAATTACACAATCTATTTGTTTACTAAAGAATTATCAATTACAACTATTACATACACACAGATCATACGTAAGTCTAAGGTAATAAAATTTAATTTCTCATGCTCTACTAACTTAAGAGTAAATGGCCATGAAATATATTAAAACTCCTTCAGTCTAAGATCCTTACTACTCTCTCTCTCTCCATATTTATTTTCTTTCATTGCCTGCTACAAAATTTACAGCATTGCAGCCTGCAGCAGTCACAAGAGTGAGAGCAGTATTCCTGCCTGGAGATGGAAAAATGCAATAATCCAGAAAACACACACTAGGAAAAGTGTCCTTCCCAATCACCAACTAACTTTCTCAAAATGGAGCAACGTTTACTGAGCCCACAGGCACCCAGAACAAGGGCTCTGGAAGTTACCCGTAGGCTATAAATTGCAGAACAGATTAGAGGACCTGAACTCCCCAGGAGTGACAAGGCACTGCACAGGACTTAGCTGAAACTGGGGGAGGGGCATTCAGCAGGACATAATTTACCTGAGTTATTTCTGATATCCTTGCATTACCCAGAGTCCTGCACTGCAGAGGCTGATACAGTCAAAAAGACTGACTTAATCTTAAGATAAAACCTCTTTATTTTCCAGAAAGCAACTTAGGGGCAGGCTGCACAGACTCTCTGGTTTGAAAGATAAGGGTTTGGGCTCTCTCGGGAACACTTTCTGGAAGGTGAACCTTTCCTCCAAGAGTTACTGTATCAGACTCATGAGAAAACAAAGCTGACATCTTGAAAATTTCCAAGCAGTACACACATCCTGGGAGGGTCTCAGAAAGGATGTTCCTGGTTTCCTGAACCGCCTAGGGTATTTGGGCAGACACGAGAGGGCATGTAGGGCCGGCAGGAAACCACTGGGCTGAGGACAGGATAAGGCAAAGAAAGGCTGGGAAAGGAAAGAGCTGAGCTAACACATCAAGGCCTTCCCAAAACAAGGAGGGGGAATAGCACACGTACACAGGTTTAGATCTCTCTGCTCTCAAACAGGGACCACCATTTGGTAATACTCATGACAGGTATAGGAAGCATTTAGGATTGTAAAGAAGCAAGTATATACTTCCACATAGGAAGCATTAACTAAATAGGAGCAAAAGCAGCAGCCGTGAACAATTTGCTGTGCCAAAGCAGCACAAGTATTGTTCTTGGCAAAGCCAGCACACAATCTATTAACATTCAGCATCCCCTTCCTCTCCAGTCACTGTAGAGAGTTAGTCACTTTTTGAACTTGTTTTCTAAAATAAAAGTAACATTTAAGGACCTTACTGATTGGCACCCGAAGTATTTTTGAGACTTGGGTGGGGTAAACACAAGGATTATTTTTTTTTTGGTACGTACTTCTTATTCTAAAAGAAGTTCTTTCATGTCCAACATTTGACAAATAAATTTAGTTACAGCATTAACATTTAAAAGGAAATTTTCTCAGCTCAATCCTAAAAGCATCTGAAGATTCAGCTTCACTATTTATTTAAAAAAAAAAAAAAAAAAAAAAAAGAAGTCTTACAAGGCCATGAATGTTTTCTTCACTGCAAAAAGCTGCTCTGAAGGCTACAGGACTAAATCGTACTAGGATGCAACACACAACATACGATTATCTCAGATTTCAACAGTAAAGATTAATGGTAGAATTTAAAAAAAGAAAACAGGTATTTTATTTATCAATTGAAAGATAAGATGGCAATCATTCTAAGTGATTCCTTTCTGCTTGGGCATGAGGAACAAAAGTCCATTCTACTGGAAAGTAAATGCCATAACATACAGAACGTAACAATCACAGGAATAACGGTACTGAGCTCTAAGAGCTTCAAATCAAATTTGAAGTGAAAAAATGGCATGGAGATGACTTGGCTGCAGTTTGGCATTTTTGAATAAACGCTTGAGAGAGAATTAAAAGGCAAAAAAATTGAGATAAAATGGCTGATCAAATCTCTTTGATTTAAAAAAGTATTTATGCTTATTTAACCCTTGGCTTGACCCTAGAGGATTCAAACTACAGCAACTTTATTTTGTTGTGCATTTTTTTGGCAGTACTTTAACCTAAAAACATTGTTACATGACATTCCTTTATGACTGAAATTGAGGTAAGAAAGTAATGATTTACTACATTTGAAGTCATTAAATGAAACAATATTTGGTACCATAACGTTAAAATAAAGAATTTAAGAACCTTAAGTTTATCAGTTTCCATATCTGAACTTACAGATTGTTTTTAATAAATGTTTCTTTAGGCATATGTATTAACAAAAAACATGAAGTTTTATTTTACTATGCACGCTCATATTTCTTAATGTTGATATGGACATCGGTTACTTTAATAATTCCTCAGTTCTCAATGTATCTGTGCCAAACCATCTTAAAATGAGGTACTAGCTCTAGAGTAATCAAAGAAACCAAATAATATTTTTCAAGATGACCAAGAATTACAAAGTATCCTCAATTTTTTAAATTTAATTAAAAATAATATTTAAAAAGTAGATGTTCCCCATGTAAATAGTTCACAAAACCCTTAACCCTCTTCAAACACCAACCATCACATCAATTCCATTGTTGCAAACAAAACTTGTTATGGGACTCAGACTAGGTTGGTGACCCCACAAAGAAGTAATTCTCTGAAGTTCAGTGTTTAATTTCCCATAAATTCAGTGATCCTTCTCAAAGTTGTAACAGTTTTGCTAGAACTCTGCAAAAAATTACTTCCAACTTTATGTAGAGAGTAACTGTATGACTATAAGTAAATGCCACCTACAACTGTCTCTAGAGGTACTTTGTTATTCTTACGTTATAATGTAAAATCTTTGGATGAAAGATACAAAAATCTATAGAAGTCTTGAAGAACAAAGCTGATTTCACATCATCTTCACCCTCACATTATAAGTCTGAATCCTGTCTCAAAGTAATAATCCTGTCTCAAATTCTGACAAACATACTTGACTGCCATATGCTATGCATAAATATCCAATTACTTTGACATTTTTCATTTAAAAAATCGTTTTGCATTCTTGTCATTACCATCTAAATTGACCTGGGATATTTTCTAGCCCATCTTCTCCCACAGAATAGCCTACAAGCTTGTTCACCTGAAGCACACTACATGCCACAACTATACTCACAACTGAACTTGTATGTATCTGTATAGATGATGTTTTTCCCATTGTTTAAACAGCTACATTTGCATTTTTAAAAGCATCACAAACAAACTTAAATCCTCTTCTAGTAAATATCACTTCACATAGATCTAGTCTTGCTAAAATTTTTATGATAGAACAATATCTTAGGTAGATTTTAGGCATTTTCCTTCAGAATAACAAATTGCTATAGTTTCTTATCAAAAGGACAAATCCTCCTCTTTGACACTACAAGAAGTGTAAAGATTAAGTGAAGGATCTAGACCTTTTTATTTCAGATTTTTTTCTAATTTTTATTTAGAAGAAGCACATACACCCCAAAGTATTCCAGGGAACCCCTGGAGCAGTTTCAAGTAAACGTCTCCAAACTCAAGCTGCTCTAAATGAAGAGCATAAATCTTCATGTCAAGAAGCCCTCCCTAGTAGTATTACAATTCCAAAAATCTCACCAGTTCAACATTTCTGTTTTTCCCAGGACAAGCAGAGAGGAAGCACTACAGAGATGCTGGCATGAAGTTTTTACAGGGTAGGTGAAGTGCAATATGCCCCTCATGTCAGGCCAGCACAGGCTGCTCACTGCATATTTCTTTCTCCCTACCACTAAACATGTTCTAGATTTTGAAGCCAACCTCTAAGAACTGTTAAATACATCATCAAGAAGAAAAAATCCTCACATTGATAGGTCCCATATATTTTTGTTTTTAAATTCTGATCCACCTTTTAATTACAACTTCCAGCTCACATGTACTTTTTGACAGCAGGTCTCAAAGTCTAGTCTTCTAGCACTAAGCATCACAGCTGTTGTTTTATACACGGCAAACTGGACAAACAGACAAGGTGAAGTGCTGGGTCAGAAACAGAATCCCTTTACCTCCTAGGTCCCACCAAGGACCTCTGCTGGAGACACCACACTGGCTCTCCATGCGCAAGTTGAGGAACATTTCCTCCCCCAAAATCACAAATTACAAACAAAATTAATGAAGCACAATCCTGAACTGTTTCCAAACACTACACCTCTACATTGCTGACTCAGATCCTAACAAACTAAGGCAACACCTCTCATATCTCACCGTGCTGCAGATTTCTTGCTGAGTTTCCACAAACATCAGACCTAGTATGTGACACATAAACCCCTGAAATTATTAGAATTCAAACAAAAATTAGTTTTTTGAACTCTGAGTGCTGCTTCAGACAAAAATTGACAACAGGCAATAGCACAGGCAATCCACCATGAATGTCAAAACTGTTGGCTATTTCACCTCCCGTCAGCATCCATTCCATTCTTACCTGGTAGATATCAGAAAGGCTGCTGCTTCCTGAATCACTAGTGATGCTACATCCTGAGTGACTAGATGAAACGTGGGTCACCTGTGGGTGGAGACTGTCAGTAAGGTGCAGCTTTGTGAAATCTGCAGGAAGCTATAGGTGGAGCAAAAAAAGCATCATTACAATTTGAGGTAGATACACAACAAAATTAATTCAACTCATTTATGTCACACTTTACTCTCTGCCAATACCAAGTGCATTAAGAAAACCACTGGGGCTTGAGAACGCAGCTTAAAAAACTGAGTTTTTGTAGATTTTTTAAATGAATGCAGAGGTCAGCAAAATACCATCAAATTGCTGCAAATATAAGAGATCTTTAAAAACCATGTATCTGAAGACAGCCACCAGTGAAGCAAAAACACTTCAGTGTCCTGCTATGGAGTTTGGATAGAATTAACACACATTAATATTGTGCTAGTTTCAATATCAATGGTGTCCTGTAGAATGGGACTAACAGTGAGTAAAGTCACATACTTTAAGAAAAACAAGCACTGTTCTGGCTTTGGCTAAACCTTTTACATCTGAAGTTCACAAAGTACATTAAAGACAAATAAAATCCAAGCCACTGAGCTATGTTATACTTTAAGGCAAATAATATAATGGCAAATAGGAAATGTGGGAAGACTGACACAACTGCAAAGAGATACAATCCTGAAATGAGTTTGCTCACATGCATTGCTGAAGTAGTAATTGAGATGTTATATTTGATCATTCAATCATCCACCAAGATTTGTTATGTATATTTTTACTATTGCTTGGTGCACATAGTGCCCACGAAAATCTTTAAGAACTGTAAACTTCACCAGACTGCAGAAAGTGAATTTTGATAAAGGAAAATATTTGCTATCTGAAGAAAAATTTAAATGCTATTTCAGGAGCATAGTACTCTTCTCTTTAAGAAGCTTTCATGCCACTTCTAGTTAATAAAAGTATGTTAATATATCAATTTTGGTATGCAATGCATGCCTCAATTATTTTTTAAAAAAACAACTTTGAAACTTTCCTTATTAATTTATTTATTTATTTTCAACTCAGACAAGGTAGATACTTTCTACAGAGGTGTGTTTGTACCAAGAATGTCATACACAGTGTGTCCACCCGTGTCAGTTATATAAATTCTACCTTGGCACTACTACCATTCTCAGCAGACAGGAATGAAAACAAGAGCTCATTCAGAATTAAGACATAATAGGTCAATCAGTATGAAAAGTTATGAAAAAAGTCACCGGCAAGTCACAAGACAGTGTGATTGAGAAAATGACTAGCTCTATACAGTGAAAGTGAAAGTTACTGAATTATTTTATTTTAATTCTGTTTGCCTGATTTAAGTATGTTTATGGAACATGCCCTGAAAGAACCTTGGCTTTAGAATTTGTGGTGAAAGCACAGACAACCTTTAATTTTATTTAGACTGACTACCCCTTCCTGCTCTAATGCACCTGAAAAGGATTTCTTCCTTAACATAGAATGACCACACTTGTGACTGCAGAAGTGCCTACATTATAAACAATTCTTTTTTAATATTTTATCTGAAACAGGGGCTTAAAAAAAGGAATCAAACATTAGTAACCCTAAAAAGTTTCAGTAAGCCCAGAGCTAGAGTTGATCTTCATATACCAATCAACAAAGAAAGGGCAATCAACAAAAGCAATACTCTAATACATACAGCCATAGATGCTGCCTCCAGAAAAATCTAATTATGCTCACCACTGTTGATGATACACCAGAAGGAGAAAATACAGTTTGAAGGAGTGCATTAGTTAGAGTAACTACTGCCTCTGCTATTTCCTTTTTGATCTGTGAGTTTGAATTAGCACAAAACTGTATTTACTTATATCAAGGCCGTTATATCAATGTTATCATTCTTTGAGCCAGTCCACAAAGAAGTATACATTCCATAGGTAGAATGTGTAGTAATGAACCACCACAGCTTTTACAATGTGTTGATGAGTGTTCCTAACAATACAATCTCTTAGAATTAAAGTTGTGCAGGTTTATTTCCAATAATAGTATAAATTTGAGTTACGGGCACAAGCCATCTAAGAATCACACATTCAATGATAATGCACAGAGACTGCATATTTTGAGAGCTTTACCTTTTATAAAGTGACAGCTATTACAATAAAAATAAATATTAACTCCACAGGGAGGTGCATATCAACACAGTCTTAAGCCCAGCCAAACTTAATTTTTCATAGTGCCCTTTAAATATCTACATGTCATTAACAATTGCATTTATTTTTTATCAATGCAATAACAATTCTTAATAACCTTACATCAAAGCAAATCCAGTTAGTCTGTTAAAAAATGAAATTAAGCTATGTTTACTATAATGACTGTACTTACTGCTTTAAATGGACAGCAAGGATTTATGTTTTGTTACTATACAGGCAATAGGAAGAGTCAGGGGATTCTACAATAACTGATTAAACACATTGCAAATAAAAGCAAGCTTTCTGAATTGTTTTGACTGTAGATAACCAGCTGTATGTTTGATGATTACTGGTTTCAGAACAACTCCTCCAGTCCGAGCCATGCTGCATGAGCTGGACTTGCCAAGTGGTGACAGCAGAAGATCAGAAGCAGACAATTTACTTTGGGCAACCTAACTAGTCACTTTGATCCTAATCAAGTATGATTACTCACAAGCATAAAGCACATGCACACATCTTTGCAGAATAACTACTTCTCTGTGCTACATGCCCAAAAGCAGTATCCACTTCAACTGCCCAACCCCCAAATAAATAAAGGCGAGAATTTGTGCAAGGAAAAAAAAAACATATACAAAAATTAAATAAAAAAATAAATTGTGAGCTCAATTAAAAGAGTGTGTGAGAAATACATGCCTCTCTCTTAGCCACATACTGCTATTTAAAATACTTAATGTACAGAGTTGTACAAGGTGGGGAAAAAAGTTAAGCACTGATAACAATTTAAAAAGCACATGTGCTTAAGTCTTCTATGTAAGAGCCTACACCTCTAACTTTGGAAGAACAGCATTTGGTAAATGGTTTTCAGTAAGCAAAGCAAGAATGAAATGCAATGTTCAACCAACCTCAGCAGTGCCAGCGAAGTTGTCTCACCCACACCAGGATATGTACACCTAATTTCTAACTTGCAGTAGAATACGATCAGAGAACAACATCATGAAACTGTAATACTACATCCACTGAAAAAAAATGGCTGGGAACATCAACCTCTGCTTTTGGGAAGTATATGACAGTTAACTTCACTACAACAGGTATATTTGCTGTGCTTCTGAATATCACTCCATTATGAAATTTTTAAGCATTCTGTGCTTTTATTCAGCTATCATTCCATTCAATAGTTTAGTAGTGACTTTAATACTTAGTACCACAGTAAAAATAAAGGTTTTCTTGGAACATTTCAAAACCTGTACAGGGTAGATCTAGCACATGCCTGATCTTCCAGATCATGCGGCAATAGCAGGAACTCTGTCTCAGCAACATCACCTATTGCAGACTGAAGACACCACAAATGGCATCAGAACTGAAGAGTCATTTTAATCTTGTTTTCCATTTTCATTAAATGATGGCTAGTTTTAAGGAGTCGTAAAAGGAACAACGATCAAAGGCAACTTGCATATTTTATATAACATGTAACTTCTGTATTTTATGTTTTCCTGCCATAGCACTAAACTACAGCTTTCCTGAAGCCAGCCACTACATTTCTTAACTTTATTACTGAACACTTGGGAGTCACAGCATCAGAAGGAACTACCACACAGAGTAGACATTGCAGGGTAATTTAGAAAGAAATAATTGTCTTTTCTTAAGTAAATATAGCTTCAAAACACATTATATCTACACTACATTAAACAATTATCAGTCATTAAAAGCATCAGATAACTGACCTGATAAACTATTTTCAGACAAGTTTTGTAAGAGAGAAACATTAAGGCTGCATATGTATAGATCTAATGAAGTGTAACAGGGGTACAAAATTCTTAATACAAAAAATAATCCTGTAAAATAGTTAACAGCAAACCCCTAACCTTTATTTGATGACGGTCAAAACAGTATTTTATAAATATGCACACAGCTCTTTACAAGTGAGCATATGTGTGTACATGCACAGTTTACATGTATAGAGACCACAGAAAAAACAGTACATCTGGAAACTTCAAGCTTTTACTTCTTGAAAACCTCAAAACAAATGACAACTTAAACAATTATCTGAAATATCTTAAGGACAAAGAGGATCTCCATTTTGAACTGTACAGTACCTTAAACCCTATCACATCTTCCTATCAAAGGCAGCATTTTATTGCTTCCACCCTCAAAGTGAGTCACTGCTTTATGCACGCAAAGCTAACAATTACTTTGCTCTGAATATGTTCCTCCTATTTTAAGAACATCATGATTTTCTCCTACCGTAGAGCGTGCCTTTCTGCATAACAAAAGGCAACTTCTACTGAAGAAATCATTTGGCTTATCGTTCCAATACGGTATTTTAAAATATATGTATTTTCAGAATATTTACTGTACAAGACATTAAAATCCTTGGCTACAGCATAAAAAGGTGTGCAAACAGCAAAACATGAGTCAAATGAAACTTCTTCACTTTAATAGTACTTGTTTTGAGGGTTTCTTTGGTGTGGTTTTTTTTAAATTGAATTATATGTGAAAACAAGTATAAATGCAATGGTGGAAAAGACAGACACAAGCATGTCATTTAAAAATACAAGAGCAAATATATCAGTATGCATTTTATAAACAAGACCTTCTGCTGAAGGCTAGTCAGCACTTTAAGAAAGATTTATAAAGCCTGCAATGTGACCTAAGTACATACACAGATGGAATTTAGAGAGCAAAGGTATAACGTTGGTATGCAACTCCAATGAAGGATTAATTGTCACTGAGACAGGCCAAGCAAGTGCAGTAAACATAAGGCAACACAAAATACTCACTTTGTAGCCTCTGCTTCCACTTTCTGAAATTAAAAAAATGGAAACACCAATTCCTCTGCCACTAAACTGCTTCTCAGTGCTTATTCTGTAGTACCTCTTTACTAATAAAAGCCACTGTAATAAAGTTTTCTTTTATAGATGCTGCACTTAGTCCACAAATCTAAATTACAACATTATTTTACAAAATATTATTATTACAATAATTACTATAATTATACAATAATACTATAATTATTACAATAATTTTACAAATTAATATTATTATTATTATTATTTACAAAATTACAAAGTTATTTTGGTATTCTGCATCTTTTCAAGCAACAGCAGCCAAATAAAATAAATACTATGCCTAAGTCTTTCCCATTTTCTCCTACCAAGACAAAATGTTAAAATGTTTATTTCACTACATGAGTGTAGATCACCAATCCAGTATTCTATCAATTCAGGAACATTTTATTTCAATGTTTCATGTTAAATTTTTTATGTTAAATCTTTGTATGTCTGTTGCATGTGTTTTAAGGATATACTCAGATTTATGATAATTAATGACTGAAAGAAGAAATACTTCTACTAATGGTGGTTATTCATCAACATGCTATTTCAACATAATTCTTTCACTAACGAAGACAGACATCAAGGAAAACATTTTTACGGTTCAGTGATTTAAAACACAGCAGTCAATGTAACTAACTACAGAATAATACAGTAATTTCTATTGATTCTGCCTACAGACATGATGCAGGCTGACATGTTCAGTGCAGAGTTAAATTTAAAATAAAAGTTTAAGCTCCATACACATCAAATTAGGATGCAATTTCCAAGCAGCATTTCCTTGTACTTAGGGGTAGGATGGAAAACATTCAGAAGCTTCAATGTATTTTCACTGAAATCTCCAGCAAGAGTTAAATGAAAACATTGTGACATTAATTATGTCTTCTGTATATCATTCACTTTATACAATAGTATCTTGTATGTTTTGAATCTCCAAATTTTCCTCAAATAGGCATCTTTATGTGAAACTGTGAGTGAGATGTGAAAAACTACTCTTAAAAACATTCTTTACAGGACACTACCTGTGTTCTGAAAATTTGGGTACTGTTGCTGTTAAGCAGTTGTTTATATACAAAGCCCACAGCAGAACATTCGTGACAGAAAAATAAGCATTATATGGATTTTTCAGCCAAGTCATTCGTATTTCCCTGCACTTACACTTTGCTGTAGGTAGCCTCCCATCAAACTATTCAGAGATTTAAGTTAATACAACATGATCTGCTGGTCTTGGGGACAGAATGAGACAGAGCAAGTACAGGGGAACTTCCTTTTTTTTCCCCATACAAAACACACAGTGACTGCCACTTACAGCACATCTAGTAGCTCTCAGCAGCTAATCCTATGAGCATTTAAAGCAGTGAACATAATTTGCATGAAGGATTATTGACTTCTGCAGAGGGACAGAGGTGGTGAAACGTAAATGAGTATCTGGGCAGTTGGAGAAAAGCTCTTAGGGACTACTCTTTCAAAAGTAAAAAGAAGTATGAAATGCATCACTGACACATACCCATTCTTATTTCTCATAACTCCCTTATCTGTTGTAGGACCAGAGATGTCAGTAGTTGCCTTTTCTTTTGACAGTATTTTTGTCACAGATACAATGTAGCACTTTATAGTCAGAAGTGCCTTCCTTTAGGAAATCCAGCATAAACAATATTACTTCCATAAACATGAATGTCAATTTATTGGCAACAGCTCAATGTTATATAAATGTAATGTACATTAAATTTTTAAAAAAGGAAAAATTGTATCATGTAGGTAAAAAAAAGCAGAACAAATTTGAACTAAAACATAGTAAACGGAATTAAATAATGCTAAACAGGTTTTCCCAAGCTGCTCTTCAGTTTTTTTAAATTCTGAACTCAAATCATCATAATGTATTTATGGTGAAGAGCAGCAAAGCTGCAAGATCAAAATATTTTTTCTTAGAACCTTACTCAGAAGTCTGTCTCAGTCAGGAAACACGTAGTAAAAGCATAACGTAACACTTAAAATACAGAATCAGTGGTGGGTTTAAAGTTAGATCAGTTCTGCTCCAAGGATGAAACTTAAAGAAACCATTCTACAACTGTTTTGACTCTGGATATACATTCAGTACCAACAATCTTTTTTCAACCTCAAGCACGTGGAGTAACGTGGACCACTAACATTTTTTCCAAACAGCACAGAGGAAGCAAAACCTTGCAAAAGGGAGTACACAACATTTTCAGGTCTTCCTTTATTTCATTAAAAAGCATTTGGTATTTTATATTGATTTGTTTGTTTCATAGGGTATCTACAATTTAGATCAGATCCCATTCTTACTCACTTGGGACTTTGACAGTTCACCAAAGAACTTTGTGACTTTGATAGGGTAAAAGAGTTGGTGCTATTAAGCCTGGAGAAGAGAAGGCTCCAGGGACACCTTATAGTGGCCTTCCAGTACCTGAAGGGACTACAGAAAAGCTGGGAAGGGGCTTTTCATCAGAGAGGGTAGTTATAGGACAAGGAGTTTTAAGCTGAAAGAAGTTAGATTTAGGTTAGACATCAGGAAGAAATTTTTCACTATGAGGGTAGTAAGGTGCTGAAATCTGTTTCCCAGGGAGCTTGTGGAAGACCCCTCCCTGGAGGTTTTTAAGGCCAGGTTTGATGAAGCTTTGTGCAGCCTGGTCTAGTGTGAGGTTGGAACCTGATGATATTTAATGTCCTTTCCAACCTTAACCATTCTATGATTCTACAAACTGCTTCAAAAAGCAGAATCTCTTATTCCAGCATTTACAAGGACATACCACAACACTCATTAGCACCCCGCAGCCTCACCAAGCACTTGCGCTGAGAGCCCCAACACAGTCTGCACAGTTCACACCCCCACAGTAATTAACAGCTGTGCAAAAACACCGAATAAAATGGGGAAGGGAATTCATGTTGCAGAACTCTACATAATGATAACTGACGAGGGACAGGCACTCAATGACACTGCAGTTTCAGCTGAAGGAAAGACTGTTCTGAGGCATTTCAGTTGACCTATGAAATATCACTATGGTAAGAGTGCAGAAAACTGAGCTCAACCACTGAAGTAAAAGCTCCTCAGTACTTTACAGCAGTAGACATGGAACACTACAAATGAATCAAGTCTGGTTTTGCAGAGAACTCTTGCTTGGGAATAACTGATTTTCATACTAACATAATGCATGTTCCAGTTGATGTTTTTTCCCCAACAGATATTTCTAAACACTTCCTCTTATGGCTGTTTGAGCATTTAATACACTAAGAACTACCACTGTGCTGGAAACTAAACTGCCTACTTTCCAGGCTTCTGAAGACCTACGAGGTTAAATTTTTTACTCTTTGGCCTGTTACAAGTAACTGTGGGAGAGGAAGTAGCAGAGCAGCTGGTTACAAACTTTACTTCCACAGGAAATCTGACAAAAGATTTATGCCTAGGGATGTAAAAGCAAAAAAAAAGTTCAATGTGGGCACATACGTTTACAGGAAATGGTAATTCCAACATTTTCAAGCAAGATGTTTTAAATCCTGTGAAACATTTTAAATGAGGGGATGCCCATGTACACCCTACATACATACCCATTTTGGTTTTCTCATACAGCAGGCTAAGAAGTGGTCACAGGGGGTGCTAAAGAGAAATTACATCAGATAGGGTAAAACTGATGGCACCTGCAACCAGATTTTATTTTCAGCTTTAAAGCACCACTTGGGATTGAAAACCACTACAGACAAGTAAGGAGTCTAGTCCAAAAGTAAAGACCTATGATAGTGCACAATGACAAGTGTTGGAATTTCCACCAGGGGAATGTGCATTGCTTCTTTTGTCTTATACCTGATAACAGAATATTTCATTTCATTATTACAGCACTCTAACCAATCTAAGTAAGCTTGGTTAAGTTTTTCACACAGTCACGAAGGGACGCCACAGTTCTGAAGTGCAGCTGCTTAATCTGAACTACTGCAGTTTACTTACTGAACTACAGCACTAAACTTTATTGCACTGAACTAATTTACAACAGTAAAAGAAATCAAAGTGAATTGATACTAGAATAAAGAAAAAATAAATTACCCAAAAACTACCCAAATAACAGATATCTTTTAAAAGATGGAATATGAAAAATATAGGAAAGATCTTATAATTCCTCTCTTTCCAAGTGGGGTAAAAAATAAACATGCTGGTAAAACCTGCTCATATCACACCACAAAGAGACACTTGGTACAAGGGACAAGTAGGATACTTCTGTGAGAGCAGGATGACTCTTACTTGGAGTGAAAGAGATAAAATGCAGTATGAGAAGACATGAGATCATGGACTTGGAGACAAAAAACAAGAAGCTAGGAACTCATCTGTCAGAAATCACTGTGAAAAGAGTTTCAGCACATTCACTCATCAGGGACAGGCACTCAATGACACTGCAGTTTCAGCTGAAGGAAAGACTGTTCTGAGGCATTTCAGTTGACCTATGAAATATCACTATGGTAAGAGTGCAGAAAACTGAGCTCAACCACTGAAGTAAAAGCTCCTCAGTACTTTACAGCAGTAGACATGGAACACTACAAATGAATCAAGTCTGGTTTTGCAGAGAACTCTTGCTTGGGAATAACTGATTTTCATACTAACATAATGCATGTTCCAGTTGATGTTTTTTCCCCAACAGATATTTCTAAACACTTCCTCTTATGGCTGTTTGAGCATTTAATACACTAAGAACTACCACTGTGCTGGAAACTAAACTGCCTACTTTCCAGGCTTCTGAAGACCTACGAGGTTAAATTTTTTACTCTTTGGCCTGTTACAAGTAACTGTGGGAGAGGAAGTAGCAGAGCAGCTGGTTACAAACTTTACTTCCACAGGAAATCTGACAAAAGATTTATGCCTAGGGATGTAAAAGCAAAAAAAAAGTTCAATGTGGGCACATACGTTTACAGGAAATGGTAATTCCAACATTTTCAAGCAAGATGTTTTAAATCCTGTGAAACATTTTAAATGAGGGGATGCCCATGTACACCCTACATACATACCCATTTTGGTTTTCTCATACAGCAGGCTAAGAAGTGGTCACAGGGGGTGCTAAAGAGAAATTACATCAGATAGGGTAAAACTGATGGCACCTGCAACCAGATTTTATTTTCAGCTTTAAAGCACCACTTGGGATTGAAAACCACTACAGACAAGTAAGGAGTCTAGTCCAAAAGTAAAGACCTATGATAGTGCACAATGACAAGTGTTGGAATTTCCACCAGGGGAATGTGCATTGCTTCTTTTGTCTTATACCTGATAACAGAATATTTCATTTCATTATTACAGCACTCTAACCAATCTAAGTAAGCTTGGTTAAGTTTTTCACACAGTCACGAAGGGACGCCACAGTTCTGAAGTGCAGCTGCTTAATCTGAACTACTGCAGTTTACTTACTGAACTACAGCACTAAACTTTATTGCACTGAACTAATTTACAACAGTAAAAGAAATCAAAGTGAATTGATACTAGAATAAAGAAAAAATAAATTACCCAAAAACTACCCAAATAACAGATATCTTTTAAAAGATGGAATATGAAAAATATAGGAAAGATCTTATAATTCCTCTCTTTCCAAGTGGGGTAAAAAATAAACATGCTGGTAAAACCTGCTCATATCACACCACAAAGAGACACTTGGTACAAGGGACAAGTAGGATACTTGACTACCCAAATAACAGATATCTTTTAAAAGATGGAATATGAAAAATATAGGAAAGATCTTATAATTCCTCTCTTTCCAAGTGGGGTAAAAAATAAACATGCTGGTAAAACCTGCTCATATCACACCACAAAGAGACACTTGGTACAAGGGACAAGTAGGATACTTCTGTGAGAGCAGGATGACTCTTACTTGGAGTGAAAGAGATAAAATGCAGTATGAGAAGACATGAGATCATGGACTTGGAGACAAAAAACAAGAAGCTAGGAACTCATCTGTCAGAAATCACTGTGAAAAGAGTTTCAGCACATTCACTCATCAGAAGGTGACTGAACTGTGAAGGTGATGCAGCAGAAGGAAAACTCAATGAGATCACAGCGTGCCTCATCCAGAAATACTGAAGTTCTGGGCTCTTCTCCATGGTCCCAGCAGAGACCTTCTTTAGAAATACTGCACACTTTCCCAGTTATATGTTTTCAATAAAGATGGGCTTACAGCCCTAACACACAGATTCAGAGAAGAACTGCCAGGATTCTCAGAAGAAGAAAATCCACTGTCTGAGAAAGCACAAGAGAAGCACTGGCTTATTACACCTTATTTGGCCCAAGCTGAGAGAGGGTATGATCAGTAGTGTCGCGAACCGACTTAACATGGAGGGAGAAGACAGTCCGTTCTCCACAAGTATCTAAATATAGGAAGGAGGAAAAAGAAATATTCCCAGTAAAAGGGAATGCAGGCACAAAGCCTAACAAGCAGTAAGTTGAAAGAAAGTTGCTACCTAATGAGCCACAGAGATTCTTAAAACGAGGCTCAACAGAAGCTGGGGTAGAGAAGGCTTTCAAACCAAAGCTAGACAGTCATGAACGTGCTGTGCAACAGTGTGTAAGGGCAGTGACCCGGAAAATCCCTTCCACATCCCTGTCACTCCTCCAAGCAGAAAAACCTGAAGCCAACTTAGTTTTCTACATACTTATCATTCAGAAGCAGACTAACCAAAGGAGGAAAAAAGACAAAAATCTACATTATTATCTTAACATTTTAGATATTCTTACTGGTAGCTTCTTAGTAAAGACTGAAGTATTTTCTACACTTTCAAGGAAAATATTTTTAAAGATATAGACAAGTAGGGAGTCGCTATGCACAGATGCAAAGCTGGATACTTTCATTTGTACACTGAGTATTACCTCTGTAAAATACCAAATTCATTGAAAGAAACTTGATGAGAATTTAAATAGAGACCATGCAATTCACAAGCAACTAAATTGAATTTAAAAAAATAATAATAAAATTGATGACTGCAGCCTTGTCAATGTCACCCTTAAGAGTTTTAAATAAAGGATTATCTTTGCTTTATAGTATCAACAAATAGCTCATAAGAGAACTGGTGTTTGGTGTTTGCATCAAAATGCAACATCTTTGCTTTCCAGTAACTTAAGCAACAGCAGACGAACATCCAAAATTTCTTCTGCTTATGACTTGCTCCACGTAACAACTCATGCACTGCAACTACTTGTTTTGCATATGTTCGCCATACAATAGAAGTTTTCTCTATTTTTCCTGTCTGACAATGGCAAATGCACTTTTGTTTCACCACAACCAAAGAACTGAAGAAACTGAAGTATTGCAGGATGCATATTCTCAACACTCAAGAGGGTATAAAAACATTTCTTCACCTTGTTTTTAAGTATACTGTAACATTCTTTGATATAAAGGAAAAACATGCCTCACAATAATCAAAGCTGTGAGATTCTTAGTTGCATAATAACGAGCATGTCAACATAATAATACGAAAGTTTTTTAAAAGGCTGGAAAAAACAAAAGGGAAAGAATTTTGTTTTAAAATGGGAATGCTATTATTTTTGAAAGAAAGGTTGTAGATAATACTTCTTTGATATCCAGAGAAAAAGAGGTTTCATACTTGCATTACACAGTACTATATCTAATGTCTTGCTGGATTTCTGGATAACAAAAATAGCACAACAACAAGACAACTCAAAATACTTTTAAATGGCATGCATTTCTTTTTGTACATGACTAAAGTTGTATTATTCACCTTATCTATGATGTTTAATGCTATATTAACATACCTACTAGTTAAACTACTTTATTAGGAGTTTTGAAAGTGCAACTGTACTCATGCCATGACAACAGTAGTGAATGTTGCTATAACATTCCTAGCTTTGTACATAATTTTATTTACATATTCTCTCACACAGTAGCCAAAGAAAATAAATGGAAATTTTTCACATCAACACAAACTTTTAAAACAGCATAAGGTATCATGCATTCCTAGTACCCCCAGTGTTTTTATTTGGTCTCACAGAACACGATTCTGTCTTCTTTGAACTACTACATATATTTACTAGCTTGGACAACAGACATACTTGTGTGTGCTCCCTGTGACCATAGGAAGAGAAAAAGGATTGTTTATCTTCTTTTCAACAAAGAGCCTTTAGAAAGTACAAAGATGTTCCCTAAATTCTGAAGCATGGTGCAGCAACAACTGTCCAAAGCAAGTAAAGATTATTTACAAAACTCAACACAGAACCATCGTTTACATTATTTCCAATGAATTTTTGAAACAACCTGCAGAGCTCTTCCTTGAGGTCAGTTATTCAAAGCTGTAATATCAAATGCTAAGTTCAGTTAGCCCTATATTTTTGTTTAGTATCACCTACCTTTTCCAAATACCCTCAACAACTTATTCACAAGGTACTGGTTTCCCAACTTCCTCCAACAACAAAGCCAAATAAGAAGACCCTATGTTGTGCCTGCTAAAACCAAGGGTGCTTTAGAGCAAGTAGATATCAATTTAATTGAAGCACCATGTTGCAACCAAGGGTGCTTTAGAGCAAGTAGATATCATCAATTTAATTGAAGCACCATGTTGTTATACTTAAAAAGATGACATTCAACTGTGACTTCCAGAAATTTATCTAGTTGTCTGTGCAGGTGTGCACACAGTTTAAACCACTCCTTATACTCCGGCCTTAGATCAACAGCATAATAAAAACACTTCATATAGCAACTTATACCTTCCACTGACACCATGAAATATTTCAATGGTGCCTATTTAAATAGATATTTTAAATCAGAAATTGCCAATCTGCATTAAAAATGAGTAGCACAGAAATCAGCTGGAAATACTGGGATAAATAACTGAAGACTTTTCTACAAATACAATGAGTGAAGTTAATCTTTTTTTCCTTCCACCCAGCAGAAAATTAGGTATAGAGACCTAGGATGTATGTACATCAACTACTGCATTAGGTCACCTAGCAATAACCAAAAAATTTGAGAGTCAAATCTTAGTCACTTATTTATGACAGAGCTAAAATGGTTTTTGCTGTAAGACCCCATGGTGCAAGAGATTCAGAAGGTTACTTTATTTTACAAAAGTGGTAGAAATTTTAGTCATTTACTACATTAAACATTATCTCTGCATGCTTAACTGAATAAAATCCCAGCTGGAACACTAAACCTCCACTTTAAAAAAAAAAAATCATATTATTCGAACTCAGGAATTCCTAAATTTAGTTTTCCCTGGGTACCATTGGCACAGAAGGAATAGTAATGTACAATACTAATGGAAGTGGCAGGTGTTGGAGTGACATTTAGCTGTCTAAACAACCTCTTCCTTCAACAGGAAAGAGGTAGATAACTAGATTTTCTATATACTACTGCTGACATGCATGCCACTGTTTGTGAAACGGTGCTTTAATATCCATTTATTTAGGAATAGCAGCTGTATCTGAAGACCTTGGAAACTCCCTACTAAACAGACATCTGAAATCCTTTGCTGTGAGGTATAAGAAATCTCTGTTCTCACAAAAAAAAAAAAAAAAAAAAAAAAAAAACAAATTAAAAAATTAGCAAGTATAAGAACCTCCTGCTTTGGAAACAAGCAAGACTGAACAGGACAGAAAGTCGTTAAGTCTGACAACAGAAAATGTTTGCAGAAGCCATAAGCCAACAGGCAAGGAGAGGTACACCTTCTACAGTTTTTAACAGAAACTAACAATGTTTTCATTTTAGTTTGCTTTTTATTCTGCTCCTACAGCTGCAAACAGCTTCACTTTTAAAAGAATTAGTATCAGTCTTCTCTGTTGCCTTAAAAAATTCAGCAGACCACGATTTCCATTTTTAAAGTAGGACACTTTACAAAGGCTCTGAAATCCATAAATTCATGCATTTCCCTTTTCTTGGTAGTTCCTTAAAGGTAAGGACAACAGAAAACAAAGATCCTTCTACATTATTTCTGGATATTTCAAACAAAAGCCCCCTATAGCCAGCTTTTTATTCAAAGGCCAAAAAACATAGCTAAAAATCCACTGGTGGTGCGGGTCAAAACAGAAAAGGCAAGTATGCCAGGGAGACACATCCAAATTTGACATCTGGCTCTCTTCTGAGCAATCTAGAAAAAGAGCTACTGCCTGCCAAGTATTTGGAAGATTTTTATTTTTTTTTCCCTTAGCTCATTATCAGGAATACATTAAGATTTGGAGGTCAAACTGTACGTTGATCAGTGAAGCAGCAGAGGCAGAAAGTATACAATACAAGTACACTTTGAAATATCTTTAGCTTCTTACATATAAGAAACAAACAAATCAAGTGCGCAAAAAAATTAAGTTAAAAATGAAAACAGGGCTGTTAGTTCAGCAAACCTAGAACACAGCCAGCTTAGTGGTAATTCCAACAATTCCGTTAAGATTTCCCCAAATCTAGAATGCTTATTTTTTTTAACCACAACCAAAGACATCCAGTTTTCAGGTACAATGTCTTTTATCACCCTGTTTTCAAGCCATCAATCCCACTACCAATTTATGGTCCAGTTCTGCAGCTATACTTTTTTTTTACCATGTTCTTTCAAATAATCCCACATTAGACATTCCTGACCCTAACCCAAGTCCCACAGCATTCAGTAGGTTAGCAGACAAGCAGTAGCAGATAGGCATTCAGGAAACAATGCTATGGATGGAGTCCTAACTGCACAAACGAGTTCCCATTCTCCTGGCTCTGGAGGAATAACAGCAGCACTGAACAGTAAAAGCCTATTTTTAACTATAAAGCAAGCCACCATGACTAAATACACAAAGGGAGCAGACCTACAATATAGCACATCATCTTCATTCTTCAGAGGAGGAAAAAAAAGCTTTAATCAATTTTTTCTTACTTGCAAAGTCACAGTTTGGAGTCAAGCTATAAACTAATAAATCCTACCCAGTCAGTGTGTCCAAGTGACCCAGCATGCAGTGCTTGTGCTTGTAAGCAAGCACGCTGACAGGCTGCAGTCAGATAAAATGAGGCAGTATTTATAGACTGAGTGAAAGAAATCACAGGTTGAGGAATCTGACCACTGGGTCATCATCTGGGTTTACAGTGTGATTCCTCCCTGGCTGTCCATATACCTCTGAAGATCAGGTAACTGCAGATACTGTGACGATGCAATACTGCTACCAATTACCAGAAATGTTTTCACTTGGTCACCGACCAACCCTGGGATAGCTGAAATAATTTATCTACAGGTAGAAAGTTACAAGTGCTACATGGAGCTACATTTTACCACTGCCACAGCATTGGAAAGCTTATTAACAGATACCAATTGCAGCTATAATGTAATATTTGGCACTTATTTGCATCCTAACTCATGAGTTTGTTTTTTCTCTATTTAGAAAAGTAATTGGCTCTTGATTCAAGTCAGGAAGCCGGGGCTGAAAAAGACTGCTGGCTCATGTTAAAACAATTTTCAGTCCAAAGAATCATCATCTCCATTACAAGCTGCAAATGCCACAGAGGTTTGCATGTATTTGAGCATCAAGTCACAATCACCTTTACACTCAAGGCAAAAATCTTCACATTTTGTCAAATAGTCGGGAGCTTTCTGTTGTCATTTACAGTAGTCACTAAACTGGAAGCCAGAAGACATGTAAAAATCAGAGAGCCCCTTGTAACTGAAGGACGGATACCCACTCTCCCCTCCACTACCCAGCACAGGGACCATGCAGAACAGGTACTTCAGGAATTTATAACAGGCCAAAATATTTGATACCTTTTTAAGGCACACCAGACAGGCTTTGGTAGGAATGGCATATTACACAGCAGACATCAATTTAACTGCCTGTAACACAGGACTCTGGGAAGACTAGAAAACTAGGCAGTCCAAGCTGAGATTTAGCAGGCTACTCCCCATTTAGAAAAATTCCACATTTCATGAAAAGGAAACTAAACATGCTGGAACTTTTTGCTCCATCATTTGCAATAGAGGCACATGGATCACAAAAGAACGATGCCTTTATTTTTATCTTTTTTACCAGAATAAAGTTTAAGCCAACTAGAGAATGCCAGGTTAGCCAAATACTGTGTAGTTGGGTTCACAGTAGCAAGATTCAGATTTGCAGTAAGAGCAAGCCAAAAAGATAGATGAAGCTTTTTGGCCGAAGGCGGGACCCACATTCTTGCATCCTACTATACTGCACTAGTCACATAATGAAGTCCAGCATCACAAGTGCAAATTACAAACACCTACATAAAATTTCATCCTTTCAGTCACCTCACCAAATGCAATTGATTGTGATCCTTCACCTTTTCTGAGAGAGTAAAAAAATAAATTAGGCACTAACTTATTTCTACCCCTATGTCTCAGATGTATTAGGGACAGTAGATAACAAGTAGCAGCACTATTTAGGTCATTATGCTATGTTGACATGAGGCTATTCACCTTCAATATTACCCATATAAAAGGACTGCAACCTGTTATCCTTCATCTGCCCTTCTAGTATCCTCATACAAACACAAAGTTTAAGAAGGAATGACAAATGCTCCTATAAATTCCACCTCCTGGGCATAAGATCAGCTTTTGCAAGCAACCCACTGAGCAGACTCCTTCAGTACAGTTTATTCTTCCTGGGGTTCTCAGCTGAATCATCACACCATCTCAAAATGAGCAGCAGAAAAAAGACTACTGGCAAGTTGACAAAACTGGAAGAACAACCAACAATCCAGTACTGGGATATCATATGAGTGCCAGTTACATTTCAATAACAGATTGATGGGTTAAGTACATAGAGGTGAGAATCCTATGAAAGCCTGCAGCCCTGCAGGGGTCATCCCATGCTTCTCTTGCACTACAGCTACCAGACTTTTAAATGCAATATTGAAAATGAAGTGTAGCAGATACAAGGTTCTTTGGTCAAGGGTAAATCTTGAGACATTAATCTCTATTTTTCTCAAATCCCTAACATTACCTACACTTATCACGTAGGATCTTCACAGGAAGTAGGACTTGTTATCTACTGACAATAAAGGACACTGGAAGCACTGCTTCACTACTACACTTACCTGCACAAACTGAAATACTTGGAGATTTTCTGGTATTTCTATTAATTTTTAAATTCAGAGAATGCTAACCAGAATGCATCAATAATAGTAAATGAAAATAATTAATAATCTAGTTACATGTTTGCTGTTGCAACTAAGATATAATAATTAAAAGCAGATTTTAATAAAATAACCTTGAGATCCTGATTTTTTTTTTATTTCAATTAGAAAAAAATCATACCACTGTGTATTTATGAAAGCATTAGTAAAATTAGTTCAACTTCTCAAACATCAGGGATGTTGTTAAGGACCAATTTGTAGCAATGTAAAGCCTAGAATACACCAAGGAATAAAAAACATCTAAGACAGTTGAAGAGAAACAAACTTCAAATGAGCTTGAAAAAAAAATATTCTTAGGAGTTTACAGCATAAACATCATTCATTATCCCAGAGACCTGATGGTCTGAACACAGTTTAAATGTTTATCCAATTCTAGTTACTAGAGAATTAGAAAATATAGTTCTTAATGTTCATATTGTTAAACCATGTGCAGTTAACTTTTGGTATTTCATGGTTTTGGCAGACAATGTGCAAAGCTATCAAGTACAGAAGTATTTTGCAGATGAGCTTCAGGTCACCTCAGCAGCAGATACAGAACAGGAGACATTTCCCGTTGCTTTTGCATACTGGAGCAGTGCTAGAAGCAGCAACTGCAAAACCAAGCAACACAACTGGCAGCAGTTTCTAGTCCTCTTGTAAACTATATATTTCTTTGTATATCACTCACTGTCTGAGATTCCCTGTCTCAGATAATTAAGAATGAAATTTCCAAAAATCTCATTTACTTCATCTTGCTGGTATATTTTTACAGGTCCATTTTCAGAAACTTAGAAATTGTTTAGGTACGAGCATTAAGTACCACCATTTAAAACTCTCCAAACAGTATCCTGCAATGGAGTGCAAGTATTTTGCAGATGGAAGAACTAATTTGAGGTACGGAGTAACAGGACTTCCTTAGCTGACTATTCTTGCTTCTAGTTACAACGGACTTCATGCTATTCCCTGGGCATGTTTTAATTCCTTGATATTTTTAACCTACACTACCTAGCACAACATATTCCATTATGTTCTGCTTTATAGACCTCCTGTTACTCCTCTGCATTTATTAACTTAGAGAATCAGGAACAAATCTACAGCACCTTAAGGGCTTTAGGATTTTTTGATTCTTTAAGGATTCAGCCTTTTGTTTGGTGTTTTGTTTGTGTTTTTTGTTCTGGTTGGTAGAATTTGATTTACTTTTTTTAACTGTTGGGTATCAGCACCTCTCAATTTTAGCTGGATTTTCAGCATGACTGAAGATCAGGCAGGAGTGTCTAAAACTCAGTGATGATAAGTCCTATTAGTCTGTTGGTCTCAATTTTGAAAGAAGCCAACTTTCCTTTTCAGGTTCACATCTCTATCATAATGACACATTTTAGTGTGCACCATCAAAAATATCACTTTGCAAGCATTCTCACACCACCACTAGATTTAGCCACTTGGGAACATAAACCAGAACATGTTAGTTTCTCAATTCTCATGGTGAGGCCTGAAATTTTCCTACTTCATAAACTTGCATAAACTCGTTTAAGGGTCATTTGGATATGGTGTTGGTGGATATGGTTTAGGGTAGAACTTTGTAGAGTAGGGATGATGGTTGGACTCTGTGATCCCAAGGGTCTTTTCCAAACTGAATAGTTCTATGATTCTATAATAAACAAATTCCCTATTGTGAGGTCTTCTATGGCAGCTATCCATGCTGACCTCAGAAAAAAATTCAGTTACTGCTTAAGAAGGTAAAGAAAGCTTTGTGCACACACAATATACATATAGATTGTGACTTTTTTGGTGTGATTTTCCTTTTTTTTCTTTTTTCCCTGTCAAATATGTTGTGCAATCCCCTGGCCTTGAAAGACTAACAGAAATATGGCAGGACATCTCCTAAGCATCAAAGATTTTTTCATTGCCATCTCTGCAGGTCACTAATGGGTTTACTGTCATTCCTATGAAATGACCCAAATTTTGCTATTAATAAGCTGTTGGGAAAATCTGCAGTTAAATGTTGTCCTGAAGAACAGCAGTTTAGCCAGACTCCACCACAGATCTCTGGTACAGTGCCAGGCAAACAACTTGAAATCAACCTTTCAGGCAATCATTAGGCCATGGATGTGTGAACTGGGCCAACACACAGAAAATTCAAATAACAAAATCCTTACTTTGAACACTAACTCAGCTATGCTGAGAAATAAGTAACTTGAGTTCTCAAAATTGTCCTTACTTTATGCCAAATATTTGCTTCAGCAAAAAGGAGGGGGATGGGGGGGTAGGTGGGGAGCTCACACAGGGCCACAATAGTTTTGAACTAAAATATGGTAAAAAAAAGCTAAAGATCTGACTTCCTGCTTTCAGTAATTTTCAGTAATTTTCAGTAATTCAATACAGGTCAAGCACATCAAAAGACTGCAGCAGCTATGTGACCACTAGAGGAGAGTCACTGAGCAAGCAGCGAAACATATCCTTTATCAGCAGACTTCACTTCA
>NW_009952973.1:4622409-4703783 GCF_000747805.2 Chaetura pelagica | reverse complement strand
TACCCTGTAATTTGAGTAGTTAATCATTGCACAGTCATGGAAGAACCATGCCTCTCAAGTCACATTTTAAAAAGCCATTACACTTGTCAATTTTTTTCTTTTTTAAAAAATAACCTTGAATAATGTTCCTAAAAACACCACGTAGAAGGGAAAAGGAGAAACGAGATCAAAAGATAGCATTTATAAGGCCTAAATCTACCATGGGAATCTGAATGTGATTTTTTCCTCATAATAAAGCAGGCATATGATGCAATTTGTGAAACTTCTCAGGAGATAGTTGTTTCAACATCCACAAAATGACTGGTTTTGGAAACATCCTGCAACGTCCTAATATTCAAGGCTATAAAAATTATAATGAAAGCACTACAAAGCTAGTTGAAGCACTGGGACAGGCTGCCCAGGGAAGTGGTTGCTGGAGGTATTTAAAAGATGTGTAGTGGTGGTGCCTAGGGACATGGTTTAGTGGTGGACTTGGCAGTGATAGGTTAATGATTGGACTTGGTGATCTTAAAGGTCTCCTCCAAACAAAACATTCTATGATTCTTAAAACCAGCAAGGATTCAGCCAAACGGAACAAACATACTGAACTCCATGTATTCATACAACAGATAAACAGAACTACTTTTTCAACCATCCAATTTTCATTTCTCTATTATCTTTCATTCAGACATAGTTTTACTTCATGCTCAGCAGATGACAACAGTTGAGCAAAGAACATCACCTTCAGTTGTGTATCAATAATCAACACCTTCAGACAGGCGCCTATAGCACTGCCTGCTTAAGACTTCCAATTTATGAAGTACAAGCCATGTTAAGACTAGTACACTTGATTGATGCTGTTGATTTTATTTCTTATATTAAGTAATCTAGGAAACGCAACACATTTTTTCACTTTTCCTCCATTTTCATCATTATGAACACAGTGGTCAGTCTGCACACCATTTTCACAGAACAGTAGATTTAAGCTTGTAACAGAGTTTCTAAAATGCCAAGCTATTTTTTTTTCTTTATAAGCAGTCATTTTCCTATCAATTAAACTTGCTGTGTTATCAGAATCAACATAGAACTTTTCATCAACATTCACTGGAAAGTACAAAAAATAGAAAAAAATGCATATAAACACAGCCTTCTCATCTTACTCCTGTTTGCAATTTCAAGGTATTCTATTCTACTTCAGCTTCTTCAGAACTTGAGTTTCAGGAGGAAATAATATTTTTTCATTATTTTTTTTTTAGTTTAAGTTATAAATATGTCATGAACACCAAATTATTTGGTAACATGAACTTCTTTATAATTAGAATGCAATTAGGAAGGGAAAGGAATAAAGCACTCTACAACCAGAAACTGTTATGTTTCCCACATGTATAAGAAGAACCCAGTAGACACATTCTGAAACACTGAAGACTAATTTCCATATTTCTACACTATCAAAACTGAATTCTTGAAGAAAATGTTCCTCTTTTTAAAAGTTCTTGCTATCACATCTTCCCAATATTTACAATTCTTAGTTGCATATGCTAAATATACTGCACATGTTCCTATGCCCATTCTAGAATACACAGTATGCACAGATGCACACATATAAAATTACCTTTTCAAGAAAAAAGTGGCAAGATTGAAAAGTACATTGAACCATATAGTCTAGCATCAGGATTTAAACATGTTACCTGAGCCGCAAGAATCTGTACTTCTAGAATCTTTTTATAATGTAAAACCTAAATTTCTAATTCCTGACACCTGAGGCCTTGTTAAATAATGTTTGCTCTTCTGCTTATGAATGCATTTTTCCCAAACAATAAACACGGGCAGCCTATGGGATTAAAGAATGACAAAGGTGTAGCTGACTCATGGGATCAATTAGAAAGCATCTGTACTTGTGCCTTTTGTTCATTCTGTGTTTTACTAACAGTTTCTGCATTTTCAGCATAAGCGTATCACAGCTGTTAAATACCATGCTACAAAGCAACAGCACACTAGTACCATACACTAGAAAAAATAAATCTATTCTTATCACCACCTACAATGATATCACTTGTTATACAGCTTACATATTTCTTTAAAGTTTTAACAAATGCATTAAGATTTTAACTGAATAGTCCTAGCTTCTTGCCCAGGGAAAGCACATCAGCATTTTTTCAGCAAATTGTTAACATTCAAAAAGAACCCAGAGTTGCCTTTTCCAAACTAAAAACAATCTTAAATACAGCCACCGACTCTTATTACCACCTCAGGCACAGCTTTCCCTCAAAACCAACTATTAAATTCACAAGCAGGAAAGCCCGCAAGCAGGACGACAAGCAGCTTCCATCTCCATGCAGTTTTCCCATGACAGGTTAGTGATAGAACAAACAGAATTTGCAATACTTACTGAGTGTTTCTCCTGCTGGCCCATAACTCCATGGTTAGCTGGGATTGCAAGTGGTTTCATAATGAAGAGACATAAGCTGAACTGAATTTACACATCATGTACCAATTTCTTATGGATGGCAAGTCACCCTCTACAGCATTAAATTAAAAAGAGGAGGAGGGGGGGAAACCAAGCTGGAGCTAAAAGTGTCAATACTGGTAAGCTCAAAACCCCCCTCACACTTGTAGTGCAGAGCAGCAACCCAAACGACAGCGTTAGTCTCCATTTTTGTAACACTGAGAGTCTAAGCATGTCAGGATGTACGGAGCCTGATGAAACCCTACATATCCAGCGTTCATCCAAGGGAACAAAACCATCCCCTGAGCCTGAGGAATGGGAAAAAAAAGAAAAAGGAGGAAAAAAAGCTAAAATGGCTGACTGCACAGAGACTCCCTGAAAAAGGCTTAATACAGTATTATATTAGTCAGGGTGCAGGAACCAGCCCCCAGCATTCAGCCAAGCATTGTTAATACTCCTGTTTCATTTGCAATCACACACACACACGCAGCCTCTCCCCCTCCACCACTACCCTCCACTCCCCCAAAATCAGGGCAGAGCATGCGAATAGGGACCTCCTCCCCTGGCTGCTAATGATGCTGACAGAGTAGTGACCAGTGATCTCTGTTTCACTCAGCTAACCAAGTTTGCACAATTAATCTTAGCAGCGTGACCCTGATGGACATTTAATTTTATGATGCCTGTTCCTCGCAATCAAGACAAGCACATCTACCGCCTGAAGAGTCAGCAGCAAAAATACAACACAGTTACACACACAAAAACCCAGAAAATCATGAGTCTGAATGCAATACGCCAATATAATTACGTTATTGTGCTTACTTTGGAAGACCATGGCTGCAGGCAGTTGGCATAGCAACGCACAAGGAAAGCCATTTCCTGGGTAGAAAGAATGCTTCCTTTTCTAAATAAAAAATTCCTCTTAGGATACAAACGGCATTGCTGCTTCCTGCAGAAAGCAAAGACACTGTAGTCTGTCTCTTAACCTGCACACAGGCACACACTCAATGCAGTTCGAGTGATGTAAGTGGATTTCTTCCTCTCTCTCCTCTCCCTCCCTCTCCCTTTATCCACCGAAATATTCAAGTCAAATGGAAGACACATTCCTTGAGGCTCGCCCCCTTGGATACTTAACTATTTCACTCATTAAGGTAGAGATGGACAATGCAGATAAAACAGCAAGCTCTTGCCTGTATCTGGTATCAGCCTCTGAAGATCAAGGCAGCCCCAGAGGGGAGGGATCCGTTTGCTGCTGGCTCCTAAGAATTTCACTGAAGTCAAGGTGGGAATAAGGACCCACATTTACCTCACCAAATCCTGAACTGAAGACGAGAATAAAACAGAGGATTTGACATGATCTCCCTTTGCCCCTCATTCAAAAGAGTGCTGCTGCAGAGCTGTAAACACTGTTATCAAGTATTTATACACAGCACTTGATGAGGTCTATCAGATTTTCAGCAGCTTCACTCCTATGCAGGCCACAGATACCCAGGGGTTGTGGCAGGTAAATGTCCAGAACCCTTTCATACATTATTCAAAGTCTTTCTGAATATAGTTCCTGCTTCTGGCACACCAAATACACAAATTCCACTAAAAGCAAAAGGGGATGCAAGATCTGGAAAAGATTGACATACACATGGCTTTTATAACTCTCCTTTCTGACTATAATGATATCTCAAGCTCAGAAATTTCCTCAGGCCCTCCCATTTACACTATACCACTCCTTGTGTTATACTAGAAACATGATACTGCAGAGGAGCCAAAACACAACAGGGAACACACTCAAGCAATAAGCTAATTGTCAGCCCTATACAACGTCCATGTTAAGTGCCACAAATTCACTCCACTTGACACCGAGACCAAGCCAGGACAAACAGGAACATTCCACTCTTCCATTAGGCTTCAACTTTAGTACTGTTCTCTATAACATATTCACAGCACGTTCTTTAAAATCAGAGACCATCTGTACTTAAAGTCATTTCAATGTCTTTTTTTTTTTTAAACAATAGAAAAAAAGACTTAAGTTGCTACACAGGAAAAAATTAATACTACGGAATACTATGTCATACAATAGGCAGCTGCATTCCACCAAAATATGTGCACTGACAATGAGTTATTTTGTTACATTTGTGATTTATTTCAGTAATAATTGCAAGTAAATTAGGCTATAAAAATTAGTGGAAATTAATTCTAGTAGAGTACAGAAAGATTCTGAAATATCTGGTCTATTTTTTGCACAGACATTCTAAGGACACCGTTTTGTACACAGCATATTTTTAAACTAAATATATTTACATTTATGACAGTTAATGACACTTGTGCCCTTGGTCTTCTAGTATACTCCAAAAGATGTTATTGTTTAAGCTACTGAAATACAAAAATTAGTTTAGATTTTTAAAAAGTTTTTGTAATACGTCAGTGCAACTTCCAGGTTATTTTAAAAACGTTAAATTATGCTTAAGCCTTGTAAAACAGTCTAATGCTGAGCACAATCAATTTATCTTCTGATAGAGGGCTGACCAGAAAGAACCAAAGTTATTCATTCTAGGAAGCTCAGACAAACCCTCTCTGATACAAAAAATATGACTTGTTGACACAGCAATTAAAAACCTCAAGTCTGATTCGGTGGCCTTGCGGTTAACACCATGAGCAGAACTGGAGCATGGTGTTACACACTCATGTCAGGAAAAACAATGTTCTGCCAAGACAGAAACATCTCCCCAGCACAGGAAGGGAACACACCACATTCTGAACTCTATTACATCTGTCACTATCAACATGTATCTTGTTCTGCATCAGTTGGTATTTCCAACCAAAATCTAGCCTAAGTTTCTGTGGCATAAGCCTTGAAGAATAAAACATTACCAAAACCATTAAAAAAATAGTGATAATTGGAACTTTCAGATGATGATGACACTAAACACTTCTTGCTACTTATGCTGGTCACCGCTACTCATCTGCTAGAAAATTAGTTGGTATTTCACACATGAATGCAAAATTTAAAGCAACCTAATAAAGTGTAGCTGCTGTTCACGTACATCAGACTGATGGTAAATTGGTGGTTTCCAAATGGGAAAAAAAAAGTCTCATTACATTAAAAATATGAAAAGTTATATTTATGTAATTAGGTGAAGAAAACACTCACAGGCAAACTGAGACTCAAAAACAATTTAAATAAATGGTTGATTCCATTTCCCTATTCCTTCCCCCTTAACTGCCACTACTCCCACCACTTCCCAGGTAAAATGGTGCACTATAATCATATGTACTGTCCACTCCCAGTTCAGAAAATAATTACATAGAAATTATATTTATTACAAAAAAATAATTATTAAAGCAGAACTTCAGTGAATCCTTAGATGTTTCAGTGAAGAATGAATGGAATTTAAATTGGTTTAAGAAACTGGAACAATATATCCTCGAAAGTTTCTATCACCAGCAAGTATGAATAGTTTATATAAAACCTAACTGCAACTTTGTATTCATGAGTATTTCAAAACTGAAGTAAGAACTGCTTGCTTAGACTTAAAAGTTTGAAAAGAGCAAAACATTTTTGCTAATGCTTTTAGGCAAGTGAGATGTTAATAAACCTGATGTGCTGTAATTGGACATGACAGGCTATTCCCAGCTGCCTTCAAATACTGTATTTGTAAGAAAGCTGGCATCTCTTTATGACTCACAAAAAAGAATGTTAAAAAATCCTTTCAAAAGTAACTACAAATGTGAGGACATCCTTGAACTACCCACAGGATTCAAGAAGTCTTGAATTTATGGTAAAAACTGATACATGCTGCTGTGGTTGGTGACTGTAATGCCTCTCAGCTATTTTACATTCTATAATATAATCTCAGATGGATATTATTCTCCTAAGCAGTGTCAAAAATGCTTGAAATATTAAACTTTTTTAGGTTAATGACAAATGCTGCAGCAACAGATTACCTCAAATCTTCAATTCCAAGTAGTCACCTTAACTCACAACTATTTTACAGGAGTGCTTAAAATTTGCTACAGATTACACACATAGAAAGCATTGTTTTCTCCAAGTACCTCAAGAATTATCAGCACATTTTCCTCCTGCCTTTAAAACAACATAAAGTATCATTTACTTCATGTTCAAAATCTTCAGCAAAAAAACCCAAAAGGACATTTTAAGGTCATAAAATTCACTGCCAATCCATGACTCCAGTAGCTAGAGGGCGTTCTGAAATCAAAGAAATAGAAAAAAAGGACCAAGGAATTGGACAACCCACACTGTGTGTGCCCCAAAAACTTTCACAGTGAAGGGACTATTTCACAGATAATACACAGTTGTGTCAGAAGAATATAGACAGTTAAAATGAATAGTCCAAAATGGAGTACATAAGTTTAAGGAAAAAAAGGCAGAGAGAGGATATCTTCGCTTCCCTCTGTCTCCCTCACTTAGTAAGAAATGGAAGTTTAAAATTCGATTTTAAGCTCAGGGCTACTGGACACAAAACTGTTGAGCTCCCAGGGGCATGCTTCTCAATTTTATAATGCTGATGCTCTCTCCCTCCCATCATCCTTATGAGAGAGATTGCTAAATAACAATCTGATGCTCCCAACAGATTTTAAAACACAACTGAAACAGTAATTCACTCCAAATGTTATGATACATTTCAATGTCCCATACAACATAAAAGTCTTATTCTAATGTATTTAGGCAAATTTACTGCCAATAATTTAAATCTTGGGTCATATGACCCAATTTCATGCAAGTAAATTCCTGTTTATCAGCATAACACATACATGGGATGGATCAGGCACACCTGTTCTATTTGCATCTTCTCAAGAATTTTGAGAGCTTTAAATAAAAGGATGTTAAATAAAGGAAAATTGCCAAGTATGTTCTCCAAGGTGAGTTTCTATGACTAAAATACCACTTCAGCCAAAACACTTAGGTAAAGTACTAGCATTTGTCAATTTTTTAAAATTATTTGTAAAGCTGTGACATTAACATTATCATAATATGCTCACCACACCATTGGCAACATCCAACAGTTACAATGAAGCAATGTGTGCTGTTTTGATAACACATTTACTAATGTTACAGACCATTTGAACAAATGCCCTTCTGTTGAGCTGTAGCTGCAGATGAATCTATAATCCGGATCTTTAAAATAATGACAAGCCCTGAGCAGTCAGGCTGGTGCCTCAGCTGGGTGAATGTGCCATAGACTGCCAATCTTCCCTCTGACAGCAAACTCATTTGTCACCTTCTGTGCACAGCTCTGTTTTCAGTACAGCAAACTTTGTTTGCATGTCAACCATCTTAAAAATGGGAGGAAGTTATAGTATTTTTTTACTATGAGAGTGACAGAGCCCTGGAACAGGCTGCCCAGAGATGTTGTGGAGTCTCCTTCACTGGAGACATTCAAAACCCACCTGGACATGTTCCTGTGTGATGTGCTCTAGGTGACCCTGCTCTGGCAGGGGGACTAGATGATCTTCTGAGGTCCCTTCCAACCCCTAGGGTTCTATGATTCTATGATTCTATTCGTTTAAAATACTTGACATTGACTTCTCTTACGTACAACAATTGGGCTAGAAGAAAGAGGAAGAAACCTGTAACTGATGGATATCCATTCCAAATGTGACAAGATGTTTCATTTCCAGAGTATCTAACTTAGTAGACAAAACCAACTTCAGAAACGGTTTTTCAAGTAACAGCGCACACAAACTTCTCTCTGGACTCCATATTTTTTTAGGCTTCAAATCTAACAATCCTTTCAACAGAAAACAAAAATTAAAGATGAACATATATTTTGCTTTCCTGCAACACTTATGATGGTCTTTCTTATTAAATATTACTTGCAAAATCAAAATCATAGATGGTATGTATGTCTGCAAAGTCACTTTGTGAATTTTAACTGAGTTACCTGTGTTTTTCACATAGAACAAAGGGTTATTACACAAGCTTAAATTTTAATGTATGTAACATAGCTTTAAAAGTGTATATTAGAATTATATCTTAAAAATTAGACACTAAAATTTGAGGTATTAACGACTTCAGCTGGCAGAATGGCCACAGAGTAGTTCAATTTCCTTTATTGTTTCAGTACTACAGGAGTCGAAAAAATGCAGTCTGTCAGGATAAATGAAGATTTTTCCTAATGTTTATAAGATATTCTTAGTTTGGTATAAGGACAAGAGTTTGAGGTAGTGTGGTAATTAAATCAGAGAACATGAGACTGTGCTTTCTGCTTTTAAACTGTTGAGAAAAAAGCATGAAAGCAAAAAAAAACAAATGTTCTTTTTAAGTCAAGAATGAGGACATCAGGCATATAGGACTAGCATGGCGTCTTTACCAGACCTAAACAATACCCTGATATCTATACCTGTCAGGAACAAGGTTCACCACTGAGATACAAACTGCCTCACTATCTTGGAGGAAAAAAACAAAACAAAATAAAACACCCACAAAAAAACCCCACATATCTTTGTGTCCATACCAATTTCATAGCAGGAATCCAGGAACACATGTTCTTCATTTAGGCAAGATGCCCTCAAAATATCAGTGTTCTTCACTGTCTAATAACACAGGAAAACTTCACAGAAGTAACCATGTACCTCTTTCATGTGTACTGACTGCTGCACTGTTAAAAGGTAATAATAAAACTCAGGGATTCTTCTAAGGTCATTCAGCTGCCCAAATTTCAGACCTCTATGCTCTTTACCAGTCTCATTGACTCCTGTTACCTGAAATATGATTAAATGTTTGAATCACAAGGATCATCATTCTGGCATAAAACTGAATGTACCTGAGACCATCCAAGGCAGAAGAAAAATTTTGTAGTGTTTCAATATAAAATATTAATGGACTAAAACCAAACAAAACCCCAGATTTTTCCAATCTTCTTGAAATGCTAGTTGGTTTTCTGTTGTTTATTTATTCATTAGGAGATTTTGGCAGTAGTGGAGGGGGACTATTTTTGTTTTAAGCAAATCCAATATGCTTTCTTAGAACTTACTTAGAAACTTTAAGGGAGAAATCTGAAACTCTCATCACTATGTTCAATGTGCAGACAGTCAGGACTAGCAGAAAACCTCCAGCCTGCTGTTAGGTTTCCAGATTCGTCAAATAATGGTGGAAATTGTGTGTCATTTTTGCTACCATATGTGATGTTGCATCCTTCCTGTGCATCTTCTTTAATATTTATTTGGACATCTCCTGGGGTAACTAACTATTTATCTCTGATATTTTTAGGAAGCTTAACTTTGAAAGGGCCAGTTGCTGTTACAGAGGATTTTCAATCATCTGTTGGAAGGAAAAAAACTTTTGTTTCTGTCTTCAACCAGAGTCTTATCCTGGGAGACTCTCCACAGAGTCTACTCCAGGGATTCCCAATTAAAATCACCATTAAAAACGTCTTACCAACATAAGATCATTTTCCTTTTGAAGAACTATCTCCTCATGCCCCTACATATCCTCCCTTGTGTAATGCACCATGGATTAAGGTATCTTGAGTTTTGTGCCCCGGCTCTATCAACAGTGCAGAAACCATTTATCCAGATCCTTCGCTTTTGTCAATAGCAAACCCTGTACAACTTCAGTTGTCCCTTTCTTTAAAAAATAATTAATTATCAACCAAAATAAGCCAAATTGGTTTTAGATAGGAAAAAGTCAAAACACAGTATGTCCTTCAAATAAAGAGACCTTAATAGAAAATTGTAAGAAATGCCCTATCCCTCGACTCTTTTCCTATCAAATCCCATTTTGCAAATTAAACACAACATTGTTCTCTTGCAATTACAACATCATTTACCTAGATATAGAAGTGATACATAAAACTAGGTAAAAGTGCACCTACCAGAATGAGTATCTCTAATAATTTGATTCTACATTGTTTTGTATTCCAAGATTACTACTGGAAGACTTGTCAGCATGTTTACTTTTAAGATTCTCTTCTGTGCACCATAGATCTTTTGCAGATTTTAAACAAGCTAGCTGCAGGCCTTTTTACTCACCAAACTACAACATTCAAGACTCATACAAAGAATACAATTTACTGAAGTGAATGGAAGAAAATATTTTATATTTTAGCACATGCATACACATGCACACAAAGAAATACACACTGCAAGCACAATCTGTAGTTTTTATGCCAGCCACACCAACAATACACAAAACACCTGTCAGCTGTTCCAGGTGCATGTGAAAACTTTACTATCTGAAAATTCAAAGATAATTAAGGCTACCCACTAAAAACTCAAGCCTAGTTTCTCATACACATTACTCATACAACAGAATACAAACACCTTGACTAGAGCCTGCATAAAATAACAGATTTTTCATTATAAAAAAAATCCTTCTGTCAGTGAGGTATAAATACTAGGAATTTTAGAAGTGATCAAGGATGTTTAACTTCACATGTAAGAACAACTAACTTGCTTTACCAAGGAATTAATAGCTCCTCTAAACTGAACTGTCACCGACTGCAAGACTAGAGCATGGACAACAGCATTTACGCTTAGCAGAACTAGCCAGGACACTGTAATATACACTTCTACCCAATAAAATAAAAAGGGTTTACACATCAGAAGATTTTATTAGATTTATAAGTGTTTCAATAAAGCAAATTATTCCACTTTTTTTCCTAACCAGCACCTTTGGCCAAGACAAATCTTTAATTAAATTTTAAGACTACGTGGAAAGTGTGATGGACATTGCTGCATCTTCATTAGCAGCTGTGACAGCACTTTGAGAGAAGGCTGCTATATGCAACTTGGGATACTGAATCTCAACTAAAAGTTTAGAGACAGATTTATGTCAAATGTGCAATTAACATTCTAACAACTGTATTTCCTTTACTTGAAACAAACACAGCTTTTAAAGAAACCAAAGCACCTTCCTCTTTCACCCCGAGAAGTCCACAGTGACAGACACTATCCTGAGACCTTGGTCCACTCCCTTAATACTTTGGTATTTTTTCCATCTCTGACTCTGAAATGTTTACTTTTTAGGATTTTTTTTGCACCTTTTAAAAAAAAGTCTTGAAATTAATTAATAAACAGGAATTATAGCATTATTTCCACATAGCAATAGTTACAAGTAACACAAAGTTTAAAACATATGAAAACCCAAGCTATGTTAAACTAAATATACACAATTTACTATCACCATTCTAATATAGTTTCACAAATTGCTGTTTAAGATCATGACACCAGACTAGTAGACAGAAGTTACAGATTACATTTCTTCTTTTAGTAATAAACTCTTGCATTGCCTCTAACTTCCTCCTTCCTCATCTCAAACTCATTTGATGCTCATGTATCAAAACTCAGAATGGAAGGGTCATGTCTAAATGTGCTGGAATAGGTTCCAGTCTTTGGTAGAGCTTTTAGGCATGACTGTATCACAAATATTTCGGAAGATGGAGAAGCAGTCTCTCTTTCCCCTCCCAATTGTTAATTGCAAGACAAGTGAGGAACAAACATACGCCAGTTGTCAAATTAAAAAGAAGTATTAGCAATCCAAAATAGATAGCAAAAGAATAACTCAACTTATAGACTTAGAATAATAATTTTGGTTGTAAAAGACCTTTAAGATCACCAAGTCCAACTATTAACCTATCACTGCCAAGTCCACCACTAAACCATGTCCCTAAGCACCACACAATCTACATGTCTTTTAAGTACCTCCAGGGATGGTGACTCAACCATTGCCCTAGGCCCTGTTTCAGGGCCTGATAAGCTGTTCTTTAATTTAAAAAAATACTTTTTTCCTAATATCCAAACAAAATCTCCCCTGGTACAACCTGATGCCATTTCCTCTTGTCCTGGTGTTTGTTACTAGGGAGAAGATACCAACCCTCACCTCGCTACATCCCCCTTTCAGGCAGTTGTAGAGAGCAATAAGGTCTCCCCACAGTCACCTTTTCTCCAAGCTAAACAACCCCAGTTCCCTCAGCCATTCCTCATACAACTCGTGCTCCTCCACCAGCTTCATTATCCTTCTTTGGACCACTCCAGCACCTTAATGCGCTTCTTCTAGTGAGGAGCCCAGAACTGAACACAGTACTTGATGTGGGGCTGCACCAGTGCCGAGTACAGGGGGACAATCACTTCCCTAGTCCTGCTGGCCACACTAGTTCTGATATAAGCCAGGATGCTGTGGGCCTTTTGTCTATTGGACTCTTCCATCTTCCCTATATTTCAATTCTATACATACTTTCTTAGTCGCTCAGGATATTTAAACTACTATTTTTATTAATATTTTAGAGATTTGAATCACTCAGCAAAATTATCATTTTTAAATTAGTCAAATCAAATACAAAATTACTATTAAAAGTACTTAGAAACAAAACCTTTTGCGGGAAGATCAACACCAAACACTCATAATTTCATCTTTAAGTTACTACCATCAAGCACAGTACACTTAAGTGGGGCTCAGAGGTTTGGGAAAACATGAACTGACAGCTTCTTTCCATGCTTTAGTGGGCAAATGTCCACATTAGAACTGTTACTCATGATGCTGATCTGTATAGAGATGCCAGTGTTGAAAGGATCTGTATTGGTAATCAAGTTAAAGTAGTGAAAAATCAATATTTGTATTCAGTTACATTATGCAAGGATCAGTTTAGAAAAGAGTTTAAAAAATTAATTTCTCCTCCTCACTAACAACTTTCTGCTTTGATGACAAACCTCATATTTAGTTCTATACACCACAGAAAAGCAATTTTGTATATAACATAGAAGAGTACATAAAAAGTAAATAACAGCAAAAAAAAATCACTACTCTGAAAAATCTATGCTATTATTAAACAAAGTTTCACATATGTATGTGAGGTCACAAAGTATTGGCAACTCTACAAGATGCAAACAGGACCCACTGTCACTAATATATCTTAAAAAAAGAAATTATCAGTAACAGTACTGACACCTCAGTTGCAGAAAATAATGCAGAGCTTCAAGTATGTTTCTCTTTGAATTTCCAAATCTAATCACAATTCCAAATCCAGTTATGACATCAATGTGAGCCCTTCTAAGGGGAATGGAAGAAGAGTAAATCCCAGTGGACATGAGTTCTGCAGCAAGCATGATGTAATATTTAAAAATAGAGATCCTCTGACAGAAGCTGCAAGTTGAGTAAATAACTAGTCATTAATTTTGCATTAGCTTGTCAGCAGACATTACTAAAAGGATGATGAATTAACAATTTTGTTTTGCTTTGGCTGCTACACAAAATAAAACGATAGAATTGCTCATATATTAACTATACATAATATAATAAATAATTTTAAACAGTAATAGACCCTTACAACACACAGATGAAGTAAAGAAACCCTGTCACAAAAAAGGTTAAGTTTTGCCACAAAAACGCAGCACATAGGGATGAGAGTTACATGTTGCCATCATAACATTACCAGTGGATTTTTCTACCTTCTCACTGAAAAAAAACATCTCCATGTATTAGTCACATACTTCCAGAATTAGCATTTCTATATGTGTTCAAATATTACAGAGACAGACTATATCTCTAATATTTTGTATTACTTCCTAGTATGATGTATACATCTGTCTCAGTCCAAATCATGAGCAGATTATCAGCATCCTGGAATAATAAGAACAGATGCTTTTGAAATTGCATTTGGAATTTATAAAAATAACAAAAGCAACTAAACAAATATTCTGGTAAAAGGACACTTGCACTTGACAGCGTTAAGAGCTAGTCGCTTTCTTTTATTAATGGAATGATCAATAGAGCATATTTTATTTTAAATATAAACATTAGAAATACAAAATTATTTCATAATGAACTGTTACCACTAGAGAAAATTTATCTGAGCAAACAAATCCATTATTTGGGCAAATGTGTGATTAAAACAGCCTTGCACACCATGCTACTTCCCACTGTTAATACACTGTAAATTTAGGTGTGTAGTGTGTACAATTATGTTTTGAATTACCATTTCTCTGCTAACTTTAGTTAATTTGTTTCATAACCAAGAAGAAAATGAATCCAGTTCATTTTTTATTTAAGTGAGGTGACCTCTTTGCTTTCATTTCGCACATGCCGTATTACGGGACCTTCTAAGCTTCCTTTATCCTTGCTCTTCACATGTTACTTTTGTCTGGTGGAAAACTAAGTTAACATCAAGCTCAAAAATTATATTTATTTAAATAGGTTCAGTTTCCTTAACTCGTACACATCTCTGAAGCCTAAACCCTCTAAAATCCTGATTCGCCAAACATTTTTGACAACCCAGTGTACCTGACACCAGAATAGCCACTGTTTTTTCTGTGCCTTTTTTCCTTTGTGAATAGACTTGCTTAATACTTCCAAGGTCAAGGATGCTTAAAAAAAAACAAAACACAACATTTTTTTCCCCACTACCTCTCCATATTCTTTATACCTCTACATAAAGTCAAACTTTTAGTGAGTCCATACTTCCTTGTTTGCTGCCCTATCCAATGATTTTCCTAGAATTGGCAAATTAGGCCATTTGTGGTTCTTTCTTCCTAAAAGCAAGCTTTTCTTTTTTTTTTTAATGTGAATACTCACATTTGATTCTGTGGTTTGCTTTTTGTTTTGTTAAGTGAGTTGTATTAGAATTAAAGTGCTAGATAATTCTAAAAATCATCAGGAACATTAAAAGCTGCAACTACGTACAGGCTTGAAAAATTGTCAGTCTTCTTCCAAACTAATTTCTTGTAGATTGGGTATCTGACAAGTGTTCCTACTGATTCAAACTAAAACAACTGAAATTCTTTATATATTAAAAGATTACTAAGTACACTACTATATTAGCCTCAATTTACTATGTAAAATAAAATGCACTAACAAGAATACATTATAGCAAGGTATATCACAATACTATAAATTCCACCTTGATGAGAAGCAAGAGCATGAGGTATCTCATAATAATTTGTAGTGGTCCATGGGAAGACAACCAGCAATACCTATTTTACTACCTAAACATAAATATACATGCAGAAAAGCAATTCTATTATGTTATTATTTTAACATTAAGTTTCATCCTAAATTATACTGGGCATCTGTAACAAACTTCTAAAAGAGAAACAGCTGGTTTAAATCCTCATCTACATGAATTCTCTACTCTATTGCCCAGAAGAAAACACTGCTTGCAATTTTGTAAACTTCCACATTGCTTCAGCAGCCACACACACACTGAACAGAGGAGAACAACTAGGCTTTTGCATCAAATTGAGGCAGAAAAATATAAAATTCAGATTTTTTTTAACCCTCCCTAAATGTGGAAATATGACATAAAACAGCTTTGCTGATTTTTTTAAATATTATTTTGCAGGCAAAGGCAAACTTTTTTCCTAAAACAGAGCTTTTTGAACACAAATTTCCAATACAGAACTTTTAGACTCTCAGCAGACAATGTAAGTGCAAATGGTATCAGGAAAAAAAGGCTACTTTGGTAATGCTTTGCAATAACTATTAGTTACAAGAGAAGACAGGGGCAACAAGCAAGGTTTCTGCAATTTGGTACTGACTTTCTAGGTGAGGAAGTTCTAATATTTGAAAAAAATTAATCTTTTTAAAAGCCAGTAAAAAACACTAATATTTATTTTTTCAGGGAGTGTGACTGCAGATGAGACTTGATTCTGCCACATGAGACACAGTTTAATTCCAGCCCTCTTCTCGTTCAGATTTCCAGTCACCTCCTTCAAACAAAATCCAGAAGGACAGCACTTCTCTTCCCCTAATGCATGGGCACCATGACTGGCTCCACAGCAGAGTGTGCCAGGACAAAATTGTTCCATGCTTGTACCTTGAGGAAGAGGCCAGGGTTACTGATGGCTCCACGCCCACCACGCTTTTCCTTCCAACACCGGATAAATAGATTGTCACCTCACAGGAATCTCAAAATGAATGGGATAAGCAAGGTTACTAAAGGCAGAGAGACCTTTTGCAGGGATTTCAGCATCTAGTTTTAAAGAGTTTGGCTGCAGATGCACCAGCAGCAATCTTCATAAGCCTGTTAACTAATTAAAATCTGGACAGATTCTCACAGAGTGAAAAACCACACACTACAGTTTCTGTTCAGGGTTATTCACAGGTGGTGCAGCATTTTATCTACAGGCCCACCTATATCTCTCTAAAAATTCCCCAGGAAGCTTTAATATTCTGCCTTTGGCGAAGTAAAGACTATAGTGCTGACTAGTAAAACCCCACAGCTCACTTCACCTATCAAGTCTATCTCACAAATAAGGGAGTTATACTTGCAAAATTTGTGCTTCCAAGAACAGCATCAAAAAGTATTACTTTTAAAACATTTTTCTGTATGAAGTTCTGTTAATTTACACTTAACAGGTCATGCATGAAATACATAATAACAAGCTCAATAACACACAAATTAGGCATGACCAATTCTTCACAGATGCATTACAGCAGCCACAAAGTTTATTGGCAATAAACTCAAAAAGCTATAAAGTGAAAACATCAAGCAGCGTTCAGTATAGATACACACAAAAGTAAATGTACTTTCAGAAGTTAAAATCCAATTTCTATTAAGTCAGGAGGTGTTAACACTAATCTGGTTAAAAAACAGTTCCTGACATATTACAAGCACAAGCAAAAAAGTTTTCTATCAAAAATTCTGAACAAAGGTTTGCCAGACTCAAGTAACAGCTCAACCCAAACTTAGGAGGATTTATTTTCTTCCCTGAAAAAGAGCAGATCCATTTTACTAAACCACAAATGGTAGCAAAAAGGATACAATGTTACCAATCTGATAAATACATTAATGCCATTTCCATGCATTATGAGGTTTCTATTTTTCCTCATCCTAGAAATGAGCAACACATGTTGCAAAAGTAATGCCTAAGTACAATATTCAACAATATGTTTAACTCAAAATGGTCCTTCAAGTATTAGGCCAAGTTATCAAAATATTAGGATTTAAAATTCCATAATTAGAGGAGCACATAATCACTCTTAGATGTAGTATTTTAGGAAGCATAGGTTACTCAGAACTGATTCCACTGAAAAACCAGTGAACACTGATCTCAAGATAAGTGGCTTCCTAAAAGAAACGTACCATACGTATTGGAGAAAGAGGTAATTTCAGCACAGAAGTCACTTGCCTACAATACTAGAAACATACTGAAATTTGAACCCTCCAGGTTTTTTAGATAAAAAAATTAATTGACCAATGTGACAAAGAAGGAATTTTTAAAACAAACACTTTTCCTGATAAAATATTGGAAAAACAGACCAAAGTAGTATTTGAAGAAAGGAAAATTTTGAATCTAAAGAAAATAGTTTTAATTTGCTTTCAGATCTATCACAAGAGATTTCTCAATCATAACAGTGAAGATATTCAACAGTCTGACAAGACACACTCTTATCAAATATATTTGGTAGATGCTCACTATTTACTCACTTTGGCATTGACAAACACTACTACAAATACAAGTTAAGTTTAAAAGATGCCACTCAGATCTCCAGATTACTTTGACAATGCTTGAGATCCAAGGCCAGATAAAAATTCTGAAGTTTGTTTGGTTTGGTACCATTTCAAGATACTCAACTCATTGGGCACACTTTTCCCCTACCTTGGCAAGACTGTGCTTCTAATAATGGTCATTTACACATACTTTGATAGAAGCCTACAAAACTCAGCTTCTTTATACTAAAGCCGTACACATCATCACAACAGAAATCTAGCAGAAACACTGCTTCAAGTTTTCAGCTAACAAAAACTTTTTGTTGCTTTTTTTGTGTGCTTATCATCAATATTTCCCTGTTCTAGTAACATAGAGGTACTAAATAGTGATGGGGCCACATTTTTTTAAGTCATTATTGACTAAAGTGTCTGTCAAACACTTAATATTGTATATATATCCTTTGCTTATTGTTCTCCATTTCCTCTGAATTAAAGGACATCAAAGCAAGGAAGAAAGGTCAATCAAGCCAGGTAAGAGACATTGTACTGTCACCAAATTCCACATTTACATTAGTATTTTTGTATCATGGTGAGATGGTTCAAGTATCAAAGCAAAATCTAGGAGGCAATTTTAGTCATTGCATTGCATCAGTATTACCGTATCACACTGCAAACCCACAAGCAAATTGTTAGTGGACCATACACAGTAAATTACAATACCTGAGGTTTAGTGCATTCCTGTGAGCCAAAATGAAATGAATGCCATATAGGAGGAAAGGAAAAGATGAACATTATCAGACATGCCATAGTACATTCCACCACTATGAAGATAATGTTAAAATTATGTTAATGAGGGTCCACTGTCCCCTAAAGTTGACTCTACCACAGAAAGCCATGCCATAACTGAGCACTACATTTAATTTTTAATTCTTGAAAAGCACAGCCATGCATCTTAATTTAAGTTCTATGCTTTGCTCTGTGTTTTCACAGAGACACAGAAAACTTTATTCAGAAAATACTGCTGGAACTTTCTGAAGAAAAGCATTCAGAGGCTACTGCAAATAGAGCATAATATTTTACCAACAAAAAAATTCTACATAAGAACTACAGATTTAGGGTAAAAAAAAAGTAAGGAAATTAAACATTTTATGAAAATTTTGAGGATGTTATCAAAGCAGCTTTATTACTTTGAATTTCACGTACCTAACACCTAAACCAGACACACTCACAAGGAAAACAACCTTGTAAACAAATATATTAAAAAGTCAAACTGCAAAAGGATTAAACATACATTATTTACTGCAATATCTGAACATCTGCATTTTTTAATGCTTTTTTCTTTACTTCTCCAAAATTCAGTTGTAAAACCAAAGATGTCTGGTCTCCCTGACAGATCCTGACCAAAGAATGTATGGGCAACAAGCCCCCAATATATGTTATAATATGCTTTGAATTCCTTTGTGTTTAAATAGAAACCCTGCTTCCTTCAGTCAACTTTTCAATAAAGTAAAACTAAAAAAAAATTAGGTCAAGGGACATAAAACAGGAAGAAGAAAAGACAATGCAGCCTTTAATGTGTATGGTTACAGTAAGAGAAATAATACTGGTAATAAAAGCGAATTGAGAGAACAACGTATACCAGATCACCAAATACTGTAAAAAATAGGAGGGACTGGGCCAGCATGGAGACTACATTGCAAAACTCATTTGAGCTTATTTTACTATATTTGCTTTGGAAAAAAATAAAGTCAGTCATATGAATTACATTAAACTTTTTAAAGTAACATTTGACTTCAATTATTGCATATTTTACAGTTTATTTGGCAATCTTTTCCAACTCAATACAAAATCTCGCTTGCAATGTATTTCCCAACACATGCAGCAAATAATTATAAACTCGCACAACAGAATGGCACACAATGGGCTTTTACTCTTAGTACCAGTTAAGTTTACAAAAACTCATTAGGCATATCTACAGTGAAATTTATACAACAGGCATGGACCTATGAATGGCACTGTGTGTAATCTAAATACTGTCCTTCTAGAGTTAGACAAAAGTCACAGTAGAACTGTTTGCTAAGCACAACTTGCACATCTAAATAATAGAAACAAAAGTAATTTTCCCTGTAATTCCTGCAAAGTACAATACCACGTGTATATTTTTTCAAAGGCAGACCAGTAAAATGTCTCATCTTCAAACCAAGTGAACCAGCTCGATCCATAATAAATTTAGAGGCAATCAAAACTGCACTGAAAATCAAACCAGTAAAAGCTGTTGTATAAACAAAAACAAATTGTTGGCATAAAATGTAATCATTCTACTCATGAGGAAAAGCCTGTCTAATTAACAGATGTAATCAAAAGTTTTCACACTTACAGACACACATTGAACATACAGGGAACTGGCACACAAGTCAATGAATAGGAATAAAGAAGGAAAAATGGAAAAAACCTACAACTGCATTGGATAGAAGACTGTTCAAACCACTAAAGCTATAATCCTGCAAATTTATATGCATGTGGCTTACATTGTGCAAAACTCAGCCCAATGAATTCAATGAGATGAAATACGCACAAAGTTATTTATGCCCATGCATTTATGGTTCTAGTAGATTTGGGGGCTTAAACAAATGAGAGCCAAAGAGAAATAGCTTTTCCAGTATTTTGCATACAGTTGAAATCAATACTGTTGAAAACAAATTTATTATTCTAATAGAGCTTTTCTCAAGTTAAGAGCCATATAAGACATTTTGTAGAATAAGTTTTAATTATTAGTTTGTTTTCATCTTAAGAAAATGCCTGGAAACTTTCAATATGCAAGATTACCCTTTCATGTCCATCTCATTCCTCCCCACCAATAAAAAAGGAAGTAAAATGACCAAATAATCTCCCTGATGATGGGCAGACTACATAGCTCACTAAAACCCAAATATAAAGGACTCCTGAGGCAGCCACCAGTAAAGGTTAATTTGACATTTAAACTCTGGACACCAAAAAGAAATGACAGATTTAATCCAAGGATTTGGCACATTGCAATGCAGCCCAGTCCTGTTCAGGCAACAACTGTTACCGAACACATGAACGACTGACCTTTTAACACCGCACACTAAGCTGTTCCTACAGGAACCTAATATCAAAAGGCAATGAGAATGCAGTTTCTTTGAAAATTTTAAATAACGAACGTAACATTACAAAGTAATACATGACATTGACAGTCATAAAGAAATGTTCTTTCAACTCTGAATTAAGATGTTGCACACGTGTTCACATACTGATGGAGTCAAATACACAGTATTTTAAAAGGACATTTCCCCACATAAACATTTTTAAAAGAAGGGCAAGTTTAGCCATTTTTATTCTTTTATTTTCAGTAGTTTCCCTGTTTATGTTGTTGTGAACTATAAAGATAGACAGCTTACCGTATGGTAGCCTCTAGGTAGAGGTGGCTTCCCCACAGGATAAGGGTCAACGGTATCAATAATTGTTTGTCGCTCCCCTTTTTGGTTGATTTTCCTAAATCTTCTTCGAGATTGCCTATGAGAAGCTTGACGCTGAAAATACTCCTCATTTTCATCCATGTAATCAACCTATAATAGATGCAAGAAATTGTCATTTCCCATAATACAAAAATATTTCTTATGGTTAGAAACACAAAAAAATCTATTTTCAGAAAACAGCAGTTATCTTTGCATTTACTGCATTTTCAGCACTAAGAGAGGTCACTACTACCAAAAAAAAATTATAATGCCCACAGGCATGACAAAATGGCAAACACTGTCATGAGCAGCACCACTGAGTATGAACACTTTTCAAAAATGACAGGAGAAAAATGGTCACCACACAGATCTGTCATTGTCATCCCTTCCCCCCCTTCTTATTCTTCTACAAATATTAACATGTCACCACTCACTACATTACAACAAGAAAATTGGTTGGAGAGCACACTTGGTAATTTTTCTACTGACCTCTCTGTCACTTGGATCTTCCCTAACCAACCTATGGCAAAAGTTTCCCTCTTCAATGGGCAGCACTGGTTTTATTATATCCCTCAAATATTTTGGAAGCATAAATAAGGATTTCTGATAGACTGGATTTAGATAAAAACAAATGCCTTCAAAGTAACAGCTGGGAGAATAAAAAAATATTTATTAGGTATATAATAATATAAAAGTCTTCTCAGTTTCAGAACCTTCAGAGTCATCCTGAATTACCATACAATTGCAATGAAGATATGTGAAATAGGAATTCTGGTTTTCCTGAAAGAGGACAATATTTTTACAGTAATTTGGCTGAAAATCAAAATCCCTTCAGCATTCTTTCTACTATTGGAAGCTCAACTCCAGACTATCAGGGAAATGAGAAAAAAAAATAATTTCAGCATTGGCCATATATGGGGATTCAGTTAACTGCTGCTTCTACTCAATTCCATCCCCTAGGGATAAATAGTATGTCTAAAGATGCAGATAAGAGTTTATAAGACACCTCACAAGGTTTCTCTGTATTTTTCAAAGGGAAAAGAAATATTAAACAAAACCCTCCCAGGAATTTTCAGCATGTCTGTGTCGGAAGTATTGTGTCCTAGTCAGCTCATTTCACCAAACACAACTCTGAGCGTAATAATACACTTAGGGCATGAGCACAGCTCCTGGTTTACCAGGAAAAGCTGGTAACATTCATCCCCTCGCAATTGAGCACCTATTTCACACCTAACACCGTTGCACTCACACCCTACACCTCTCCTGCTTCTCCTCTCCTCAGATTCACCCCATCCAGCCCTGAGAGTGAAAGTTACTATGCCTGACAAGCTCTGGGGATGGGATTCCTTCTATTCAAGGTACAGTTACTTCTTTGAAAGACTTTCAGCTTTCCCAAAACTGTAAATGTTGGGTTTTTTGGACTAAGATATGTCACATGGGAGTAACTGCCCCTTGTGAGAACCCACTGAAGTACCGTGTCCAGTTCTGCAGCCCCCAACACAAGAAGGTCATGGACCTGTTGGAGTGAGTCCAGAGGAGGGCCGTGAAGATGATCTGAGGGCTGCAGTACCTCTCCTATAAAGACATTCTGAGGATGTTTGGGTTGTTCAGCCTGCATAAGAGAAGGCTCTGGAAAGATCTTAGAGCAGCCTTCCAGTACCTGAAGGGGCCTACAGGAAAGCAGGGATGGGGCTTTTCACCAGAGAGGGTAGTGGTAGGACAAGGGGTAATGGTTTTCAACTGAGAGAGGGTAGATTTAGGTTAGACATGAAGAATAAATTCTTTAGCGTGAGGGTGGTGAGACACAGGAACAGGCTGCCCAGGAAAGCTGTGGATGCCCCATCCCTGGAACTGTTCAAGGCCAGGATAGATGGGGGTCTTTGAGTAAACTGATCTTGTGAGAAGTGTCCCCATCCATGCAGAGGGGTTGGAAGTATATGATCTTTTAGGTCCCTTCCAACCCAAACCATTCTACAATTCTATGATTATCCATCAATCCAGAAGATTTCTTCTGGACTTTTGTTGTTTAGTCATCTCCTTCCCCTATGCCTATCTCTATATCATTCTTCCTTATAACATATAAAGGAATGCAAGAGAGGGACAGAGAGACATCCACAAACCTACCACCAACTGAATTACATACTTGTATCAAAGAAATCTGTAATAAACTGTTTCCCAAACTTGTGGCCAGATACAAGTTACACAAACAAGTCAGATAAATCAAGGGGCCAATACAGGGTAAAATGAGGAGACACAACAGTCTGCTGTTGAGGAGCTGCTTCTTTACAAAGTTAAGCTACTGGGGACTTTAGTTTGGGACAGAGAAGTGCTATTGGCACTTCTCACATATGTCTTCTGTGTCTCCTATCTCATTAGCTTTGCAAGATTATTTTCTTAATTAGAATTGGAAGAGGGAGAGAATATCATTGAACATCTGACAGAAAAATCTACCATTACACAATCTTTAACCAGTTACAGTGAAATAAAAAATAGCTTTAAACCCACAAAAACATGCATACATTGGCATTAAGGGAAGTTAAAAAGCTACCTTTTTCCAACAATCTACTTTAAAAAAGTAACCTCATCTCCTGTACAAGCTATACCACTATTTCCTAAGGTCCTGCAATTTTTACAGAAACTCACTTTAAAAAAAAAAAATGTTTAGTGCCACAGCCTATATTTGAACTATCATCTATACATAGCTTAGATAATTACATTTATGAACTCATATCTCAGCAACAGAGGGGAGAAAACCCCAAACGTTACGCCTGTTTCATGCATTTGTTTATATGATGCACCCTGAGGTTGCAACTAAAAACTTTTGAGCCTGTGAACCCACAGAGATGATGCTGTTCTCCCCCTGGACTGCAGCAGACACTGCTAATGAAACAACCTTCATCGAGAGAAGCTGGTTGAATTTTAAAATGTTCAAACTGCTTCTTAAAACCTCAGGACGCAAAGAAAAAAAAAAAAAAGTTTTTCAGTCAAACATTAATTACTCAAGCCAATTTGAGATAAATACTTTAAAGCATCTATGCCTGGACTGCAGCAGACACTGCTAATGAAACAACCTTCATCGAGAGAAGCTGGTTGAATTTTAAAATGTTCAAACTGCTTCTTAAAACCTCAGGACGCAAGGAAAAAAAAAAAAGTTTTTCAGTCAAACATTAATTACTCAAGCCAATTTGAGATAAATACTTTAAAGCATCTATGCATACCTATAATAATACAGCAGCTTTCAAAAACAAACAAAAAAACCCACAAAAACCTGAAAAACCACACCAAAACAAACAAAAAAAAAACCAACTACAAAACCACAACCAGAAACTATTCTGCTAGGAGAACAGAACTTTAGTTTTACATGAAATCTACAAAAGTAAATGTAACAACAATATTAAATATGTCTTTATCACTCCAACAATGTAAGCATGCGTGCAAAGAACAGTTACGTACATCTTAAATTTATGAAAAGATCATGTGCAAAACAGAAAGCTCTTCAACTTTTATTGCAAGTTGAAGTGTCACCAAAGCTGCCCTATAAAACTTTAAAGTAACTGAATGAAAAAATTCTTACCACAATCATTTCAGATGGCTCTAAAACAATGCATTCACAGCCACGCCTGAAGCTTCCTGCAGAACGCTTGCCAAAGCTGAAGAATAAAAATAGTTCAATTAGAACAAAACTCAGAGCTGTAACATAAACCATAAGCATATTTACATCTTTTCCAGATATTGTAAAGCATAGAAAAAATGTACATACCTCTGCACAATACAAGTTTCACACCTGTGTCCCTCAATAAGTAACTGATAACCAGGGACACCAAAAGCTGTGTATTTTGTATTTACATGATTTACTAAAAGTATTAGATAAATAATTCTATTAACTTTAAAATTAGTGTCAATCAAGTGCTGTCTACTGAAGATGCATGGTTTATCCTGAACTACATTAGAGTTTGAGCTAGTATCTTCTGACATTTCAGTATTAAGTTTCCTAAGCTATCTGCATTTCTACAAACAAAGTTAACTAGCATACTCAGGAAAGAATGAAAAGGCTGATCAAATTGAATTAGCTCTTCTTAAATTAAAATAAATTAATAAAATAAGGATGCTGGATGTGAGATTATTCCCAAATTGAACACAGGAGGACAAAAGGTTGATCCACCTTTCAAGACACATTCCCATCTTAGTGCACTAATTAAGAATGATAATATTTTGCTTCCTGTAGGATAAAATATAAAACTATTTTAGTGTCAGTTTCTGAAGTGTTCTGTCTGTATTAAATGAATGTGTTTTTGCAGGTTTAACTGCCAGGAATCCTCAAAATGCAGCAGTAAAGGTGGAGTGCTGAGAACCAGTACATAATTCAGTGAAATACAAGACCCTTTATGATTAGGTCCTTAATCATCAGAGTGAAAATAAAAACCAACTAGCTAAAGCTTGTTTCTGGAGTGTGTGCTTCTCCTCTGTGTAGCTCATACTTAAGTGGGACAAGTCAATGCCAGTAGACCTTTCCCAACACAGAGAGGAGGGCGGGATAGATGAGAAAATGGCTGGAACTTCAAGACCCCTCTGCTGTAACAAACCTACCCTAAATTTGCCAAAGCCATTTTAACTATTTAGTCTTCCCCCTTTCTTCAACGTGGCACTGTGCAACAGGCACAGTAAGCCTTCCTAGCTGAAGCTCACAGGGCAAGAGCTATTAAATATCTTTGAGGAAAAAAAAACAAAAAACAAAAAACACCAACAACAAAACAGACTCAAGAGAATTGTGAAATATGAACTTTCATCAGTTCTGTAATGTGCAGTCACAGAAACATGCTTAAGCTACAATATTTGTGAAAAGTAACTTTAAGCTTAATTTCATAGCAAGCAAACTGAAAAAGTGCATGTACCATTGAGACCAGTATATGTAGCCAGTTAATATCTATTCTCCTGTCCTGCATGGCGATTAGTAGAAATGAACAATTTAACTTGCTACCCCAAAGGCTAATCTCTTAACAACAGCATGTTTATAGCTCAAAAAGAAGGCAGTCAGATGTTGAAAAGAAATGTCAGCTGTGCTTATTCATCAAAATAATAATCGCATTTAATGGTACATAGGACTTCTACAATAGAAAAAATTTTCCAGAATACTAAGCCTCTTGAAAAGAAACATTCAATAAGGACGTCTCTTGACAAAACGCGTATTTTCCTGGAGGCAAACACACGCTTCACTCTTACAGTCCAGCAATAAAACACAGGGTTCTGTACAACACCATCTTGAACTTTATACAACTTCAACCACTCTTAAACTTAACAGACAATGATGCCATTATCTCAATTTATTAGACTATTGCAAAAGTTACAAACTTATTTTCTTGGTCATTAGCCTGATCGATGCACATGGTTTTTCTTTTTAAAAAGGATGAGGAGAGAAAGGAGAAAGTATTTCAACTCCTTAATTGAAAAACAACAATGCAAAAATGGAGATTAGAAAGGCAACTTATTTAATAGTCTAATTGAAAACAAACACAGAAATACCCTCTCTCCTCTTGCATATCCTTATCCCCTCATTGTAACTTTTGGTTTTTGTCTAGAATATAACTGTATTTTTGCCAAGCCGTTCTCTAGCCTCACAGGAAACACTTATTTCAACAGAAAATGCATATACACTTTCCTACCCTACCATTTCTTCATTCTCTGTTGCTGTCCATAAGTATCGATTTTAAAATTCTGCCCACTGCTGATCACTGCTGATATGCAAAAGTTTCAAGCCTTAGCAAACAAAGCAAAAAGTAAAAGTGTGTTTTGGATGTGCTTTTCTAGTCTGGAGCAACTTCTTTGGAAGTCAACATATTAAGACAGAAGGTATGCATTGAATTACTACAAAGAAAATTCCTGGTTTCTGTTCCCAGTAACCCACTGGGTTTCACAGCAAATAACTACGTCATTGCTGTATTGCTCAGATTCCTCTGACAGCACAAAATATATCAGAGCAGACAGTGCCTCACACATGTGTCTTTGACAATTCATACTGCACACAAGCTCTAATCTTTGAGAAGTACTGCAGGCAAGAAGCAAATCAAGGCAGAAGAAACTTTAAATGACCTTTCAAAAGTGTTACTGTTCTCAGATATGCCATGCCAGCTAAACCTCGTGACTGCTATTGAAGATTCATCATCAGTGAGGAATTCACATAACCAGTGAAAATTAGGAAAGTCTTTTTGATTGTCCACTATGTCTAGACACTTCAGAAGCACCCAACTCTGACTGTGGCAGAACATTCATTACAGTATTCACTTACTGTCTATTGCAGAACAACACTGATAACTTACACACAGTCAAACAAATACATGTTGACATGCAACTTTAAGAACTGGAATCTTAGAGCACCACAAATCCCACTGTTTCAATTCAGAAGGTTGATATCTGAGTCAGTAAGTTTTATCAGAATTAATTTGTCAGAGCTTTGCAGAGGAGCAAAAAGCAAATATAGGACGTCAGGGACACTCTTCCCAGACCAAAATCCCTGGGGCAGTAACTAGGCAATGGAAGCCACCAAAAAGCTTGATTTAATTGAAAATAAGTTACTTAAACTATTAGTAAGCAGTAAAAAGAATCAAATACTCAACACATAATACCATCTGTTAACTAAGCTAATAAAAAAGCTCAAACTGTAAAGTCTTTCATGAAATACCAGAAAGAGGTTCATACAAGGGACTACAAACTGGCATCCAAGCTGGCTTGAGGGATCCCAGCTATCACAAGGAAACAGTAACAACTACAGTTTCAGTGGAAGGGCTGACAGATTACCTTCATAATACCAGTTCTATTTTGGTAACTTCTGCTAGACACTCTTCTTTCCAAATGTTGATGCTAGACCAGACTTATGATAGAAAGTGAGTTTGACCACTCAGATCTATCACAAACTATGAAGCCTACAAAATGTAGAAAGCCTTTATTAGCAAATTTCAATGGACCAGGGATTTGACAAATTTATTCCTTCCCTTATTGTAGTGCAAAATAAGCCTGTGTATATATGATTTCACCAGGGAGCTTAAAGTTAAAACGCATTTTCTGTTTAAAATGAAAGAGAACTTTTCATAATACACACTTCACATTTGTTGTAACAGATTATTCTTAATCGTTTCAATGAAAATTCTTATTACATAAAGATAAAACATTCTCTCCTACCTAAGCTTTATTAATTTCAATTTGTGATGTGCACGAGAGAACCCAGTTTTGCAACTATTTTTTCTAAATCGGTCATGTGGATGAGAGAATTTCACTAAAGGAAATTCAGACAGTTTGAAGTTATCTTTGCAATGGTGGCTGTCAATAGGGAATATAAAGGTCATAACAGTAATTCAGATAGCCAGAAGCCTGACTGGTTAGGCTATTGCTGCTTCACCTACATTCCCCAAAGAACCCTATTTTGTAGCAGTTTTTCCAACACCTTTTTTCCTGCTACCGCATAAGCTCTGGTTTGAGGTTCCCCAAGCATAAAACTTCACAAATGCTCTCCTCAGTACCTGTCCTAGAGGCAATTTGAATTTTGGAGTCACGTACTATCAGTTACTTTTGTTCCCCACAAAGCTACTGTATGCATGATATGAATACAAATTCTTGAAAATATACAAAAATAATTTCATTTGCAGTAATCCACTTTATAGTCACAATTTTTAAAGTGGATGATAAAAAAACCCCACAAAACACAAAACCAAACCTTACAAGGTTAAATATTCTCCCCAAGCAACTGCTCCCTAGCTATACTATTCCGTGACTAATGGACAAAAAGTCTAATTTCCCACTATATTCAAAAGCATTATTTCCAAATAAATTTGTTAATACTAAAAAAAACCCACCCAAACACTTTTGCTCACTATGTATATTAATAGCAGGTATTTTAATCCCTATGATTAATTTACAAGTTCCATATTAATGCATTCTAAAATTGAGTTTACCCTGACTGCAGTTGACAGTTCCCTTCTCTGAAAGTGTACCTTACTACATACATATTTCATCTTATAACTCATTATATTCAAAACATACACAGTCAGCTAAAGATCAGATGCATTACAGTTTACAACACACTAGCTAATAGAAGACAAGCTTTAACTGATAGCTCAGGGTTTTCTTGTTTCCCAAGTTTATACTTTGAGTTTTCATTAAACCCTTTACAATTATAAAGTTACAATTAATGCAGTGGCTAACAAACAGCAAAAGGAAAACAATTTCAGACCACTGTCTGCTCTTTCCCCTTCAAATATATTTGCCATACTAATAAATCTAAACAACAAAGTACCTCAATTAACTGAAACATTAATTTTGATAAGCACCTACACATAGAGACAGCCAAAAACTTCCAGGTACTGAGGGTGACTAGTTCTATGCTTTCTACTATTATCATGACACTGCAGGACAAAGCAGTTGTCTCCAGATGTGACCCATCCATTTCCCCTGGTCCCCACACATACTCATACAGGCACACAGATGCTCTTTTCAAAGGTCACAGGAAAAGCAGCAGCTACTGAAGAAGGAACATTTCCCTATCAGCATTCAGCTCTGCCTGGGGCCTCCACATTCCTGTTTTCACTTCAGCCCAGCTCCCAAATGGAAAGTTCTTTCTCAGCACTGGAATGTAAACGCATTCATCAAAAGGGTTGCTAAATCTGAAGAAAACTCCACTGACAACAAACACTAAGAAAAGTTTTTTCAGTGCAAAGCCCTTTCCTTCTTTCCTTTAAACTGTCAAAGATAGCTTACAGAAAACCCCATTGCACTGGTGATAACTGTTTTTCGAAAAGACATACAAAACTTAAGCTTTTCCTCCTATCGTGTAATCTTAATCCTTATTTCTTTTGATAGTCACCACCTTGAATTAGCTTAAAGTAATAGTCAATTCACATATGAATCACAAATCTTGGTGAAACTACGTCTAAGTCTCTCAAAGACAGCTCCACAGAGCACGGTCATCTGTGTCGCACAAATTCCTCAGCACATTTTAAAGAGCAAAATGATGTTGCAATGGGTATTTGCAAATGCAGTATTTGGAATGAAGCTGCTGATTTAGAACAAAGTCTATTTAATTGACATTTCCTTTAAGTCAAAAGGCAGAATCCATTCAAACATATTCTAGAGAAAGGAAAAAATACAAGTAACACATTTTCTTGTTTCTTAAGTTCTTAGAATTTTCTATGGTACATTCATTCAAGCAAATAAAACATCTAAATTTTGCTTCATAAAAAACTTTTATCAGATATTCAAGCTAGAAGTGAAATGCATGATAACTGAAATTATTTGTGCCAAAACTCTAGCATCAGAAACTTAAAACACTTCTTCTGAAGTTTTCATAGAATCATAGAATGGTTTGGGGGTTGGAAGGGACCTTAAGGACCATCTACTTCCAACCACATGCTTGGGGTGGGACACCTCCCACCAGATCACATTGCTCAAAGCCCCATCCAATCTCTCCTTGAACACTTTCAGGGACAAGGCATCTACAACTCCTCTGAGCAACCTGTTCCTGTGTCATACCACCCTCACAGTAAAGAACTTTTTCCTAATGCCTAAATTTACCCTCTTCCAGTTTAGAGTCATTAACCCTTGTCCTGTCACTACATGCCCTTGTAAAGACTCCTCCTCAGATGTCCTGTAGGCCTGGAAGGCCCCTTCAAGTACTGGAAGGCTCCTATAAGGTCTCACTGGAGCCTTTTCCTCTCCAGGCTGAACAGCCCCAATTCTCTCAGCCCGTCTTGACAGGAGAGGTGCTCCAGCCCTCAGATTATCTTTGTGGCCCTTCTCCGGACTCACTCCAACAGGTCCGTGCCCTTCTTTTATTAGAGGCATCAGAGCTAAATGCAGTACTCTAGGTCGATTCTCACTAGAGCATATTGGATGTACAAAAAAGTCTACAGCTTAAGATCACTGCTGTGCAATATTTGCCAACATAGGACATCTAAATATATGTGGAGATAAAAGTAAATGTTTTCCCTCCCTCAGTGTCCCCAAAATTAATCCTTTTCTCTTCCAGACTGCACCCAAATAAATCTGTAAGCACAATGCTTGAGCTGAGTTCAGCTTCCAAATTTAGCATATTAATGATAAAAACAGTTCTTAAAGCCTCAAATACCTTCATCTCTTTTTTGTCAAAATTATATTACTCCATTTGACACCTACATCTAAGAGAATCACAGAAAACTACAAAAATTATGTACAGTATAACATGAAGCATATTTAGAATCTAAAGTTATGTAACAGAAAGAGAGTCTATTTGCTTTTGGGTAGCACCCACCCTGGAAATGCTATTAGCAGATTCCTATATATGTTCAAATGCTCTCTGCTTTGCTTCTTAAACTCATAGAACAGAGAAGCCACCATTCCCCTGGCTGGATCATTTCCTGCACATCCCACCTGCCTGTATTGCATGGCACTGCTTCCTCATACCAGCACCATGACCTCAACCACAGCAGCTGCTTTCCATCACTGCAACAATTATTCTCTGGTGATACAGAAGCAAACTTGAGCAGAATGTCTGGCCTCTGACAAATCCCAAAGTCAAATCATGATGCAATAATCAACATTTAACCTGCAACAATGCCAAAAGTGGCTGCATTTAGTTCTAAAGCAAAGCAGTCACAATGAACCCCTGACTAAAATATTGCAGAGCAGTGGTTATTTGAAGTTTATCTTGGAAAAAATGGCAACTATTTATATCAGGCCCTTAGAGAGTAAGGGATTCAAGTCAAGTTCCTTCTCCTGTATTATTATTTTTTTATTAAAACATACCATGTTTCATTTTGGTATATCCAGATTAGAATTAAAACATTAGCCCCTGTTAATGGCTTCTTTTACCTAAGGTAGGTTTCACATGAACCTGATGTGAAACCAGACTGTGCATCCATTCCACTCACCCTATCCAGGGATGAAAAAAAAAGGAAAGTTCATTCAGAAGCATGCATACATGCGCAATCCCTAGGGGAACACTTGAAGTGTTCTGATGAAAAATAAATTTGGCATGGCCATTTTCTGACCTCTCAGAAAAAAAGACAGAGCCCTTCATGCATGCAGAGCAGCTCTAATGTGAACAGCCCTCTGTGGGGATGATGCAAGGAGGGAAAGCAGCAGTGAGTCTACCCATCCTTGAAGCTGCACACTGGAAACTATGAAAGCAAGGGTTTGTCAACTAAAAGAGGATTTTTATTATATAATTTGCATAGGCTGACTTTTCTGATTCTGATTTCTGATTCCTGCTTCTTGGAAAAAATAAGCAAATATGTGAGTGGATCCCCAAGTTGTAACTTGGCTTGTGTTAAGTATTATCTTTAATTAAAACATGGCAGTCATCTACACATCAAAATAATCAACAGATTAATATTTTTTAACTTCTTAAATTCTCACCGTGTTTTTATATTGATGGAACTTTTCTCAGCAAGCAAAATAGCTAGCAACCGGAATATGAGCTGAAGAGGAATTTGCAGACCTGTCACTGCAAATCATGAAGACGAGCTCACTACATATCATGGATAAGGATGATTAGACTTCTCCAGTGTCACATGATAGCTTAGATGTTTACAGTCTCAGATACAACAGCTTGTGTGTCAGGAAAGTGACTCGCTTGCAACATCACAGCTAAGTACATGCCACTTAATACTTGGGGGGCGGGGTTTGCATGTTTCACAAGAAGAAAAAGCCTCAAAGATCACTGCCGCTTCTTTCCTTGATCTGGGACCCAAAGCAGTCACTGTCTGTGGGGGAAGAGGAATCATGGTGTCATGGGCAATAAGCTCAGTGCTGCAGCAAGAGAAAGGACAGCAGGGTAGGGCCCAGCAAGCCAGACAGAGAACACCTGGTGAATTACCAAGTCTGTGTGTGAAGGACATTCAAATTAGAGCATAAGCACATTTCTAGTATAATAGTGTCTTAAACAATTCCTGCTAAAAATGTGTGAAAGTTAATTTGAGCTCTAGCTGAAAGCTTTAGTAAACAGATTCAATATTTTTTTCATTCTGTTCGTAGAACAGCTAGTGTTGGAAAGGAACTGAATGATCATCTATTGCCAACACTGCTGCATTGGCAGGGACACCTCCCACTACACCAGGTTGCTCAAAGCCCCGTCCAACCTGCAGTTGAACATTGACAGGGATGGGGCACCCACAGCCTCTCTGGCTGTTTCAGTGTCTCACCACCCCCACAGGAAAGAATTTCTTCCTGAAGTCTAACCTAAATCTACCCTTTTCCAGCTTAAAACTATTACCCTTTGTACTGTCACTACATGCCCTTGCAAAAAATCCCTCCCCAGCTTTCCTGTAGGCTCTTTTAGTTCCTGGAAGGCTACTCTAAAATCTCACCAGAGCCTTTTCTTCTCCAGGCTGAGTAGACCCAACTCTCTCAGCCAGTCCTTGTAGGGGAGCTGCTCCACGGCTTTAATCATCTTCGTTGCTCTCTTCGGGACACACATCATGTCCTTCTTGTCTTGGGGGCCAGAATTGGACACAGTACTCCAGGTGGGGTCTCACAGGAGTGGGGTAGAGGGGGACAATTAACTCCCTTGACCTGCTGGCCAAAATTCTTTTGATGCAGCCCAGGATACAGTTGGCTTCCTGGGCTGCAAGCACACATTTTAAACACTTTTCATTAGCATCCTTACAGATGACAGACTACAGTACTTTACCTACATAATACTCATAGGGATTTCTTTAGTTCTTATGCAAATATAACCCAGATCAGAGGCTGCATTAACCTGGTATTTTATAGCTTACTACAGAAAGTACTTCAAAAGAAACTCCTGAAAACTCACAATGAGTAATTTGGAATTAGCTTTATTCTGGTGGCTTCCTTACAGAGACAATCCCTTCAGTTGGATGCATGTTTCAGAGGGACAGCCCATTTCCCTCTCTCCCTGAAACACAGGCCTTATGATCTTCCTACAGGGTTTTTTTGTACTACTGTTTTTATAATGCTTTTAGACTATGGTTTTGAAAAGCATGGCTAATTTTAAAATTTAACTAGTTACAAGAGTAGCAAGTTTGTGTAATTTATGTTAAAAAAAACAAACATGAGTAGTTTCAAATTTGTTTGTTTTCACCCTAGCATTTTATGTTTCATTAAAACTAAAGTAAGCTGAAAAAAAATAGTTTAAAACCTTGTCCGGAACAGTGCTATAAAGAATAACAAATTCTGTTGCAGATTTAATGCAAATGAAGGTAGATGCTTAGGGCCTTAATAGCAGCAGGTGATCTGAATACTTCCACACTAGAATACTAGGTAGGGTTCAACAACCCTTTCATGTGTACTAAATAAGAGAAATTTGTTCATGAAGTTTTTGTGTCAAATTCACAATCTGTATTTATAAAATATATACACAATTATACAGATATACAAAACTGGAAGCTAGCAGTAGTGGCAACAAAATTTATCTTGTTGTACCAGTTCAACTTTGCAGTGTCTCTAGTGCAAAAAGCTAAAAGGCACATATTTCCTCAGAACAGCTGACAAAAAAAGCATTTGGAAAAAAAATTATCCCTATTTTATTTTAAAATTAATTTTCATACTATCTTGGAAAACATTAAAATATTTCAACTTTCTTCCTAACCTACTTTATTTTTACTTTCTTTTAAAAAATACTTTAATAAATGGTTTGAATAAAGACAGCTTTGCTTATGCTTCATGCTAATGATGTCTGCATTGCCACAGAGATTGCTGTGACATCACAAGATCTATGTAACAGTCTCAAAGAATGAGAAGTAGTAGGGAAACATTACTTAAGAGGCAAGACCTTGTCTGAACAGTTTAGCTTATTAATATTAATGAAATTCATTAAAACAAAGGAGTATTTTTTCAATTGCATGCAAAGCCTTTAGACAGTAGATCCCAAAACTAGGATTTTATTTTTTTACCTTGAAAAATACATAGTAAGCTTTTTAAAGTTCAACTATAGACTTTAATAATTAAGGTAATACAAACTGTCACATTTTTTAAGAACTTAAAAAAAAAATTATTATTTTACGTGTTATCTGGGTTTTTAGTAGTAAAAGTAAGACCATACATTTTGACATTTTCCATCCCACATACACCTAACTCATTCAGTACATCCAATTCACGCACATGGAGGACTAAATATGACCTCAGTAACTAGTTTCCATAATCTTACTAGTACAAAGCAGAAACAGTCAAGATATCTTTGCAGCAAGTGCCCTATAACTGTAAATTAATTAGCAAACTAAAACATAGTGCTGCAATAGTGACAGTTTTGTTTTAGCGATTTTGATTGTAATTAGAAAATAAATTATCCCTCACTTAGCATGTAATACTATGTCTAGTGTCTCTGGATTTATTTTTCAGCAACATGTGAAAATTTTATCATCATCTGAAAAAAACCTCAGACATTTTGAAGTCTTCTACAGTACGTAACATTTTGCTAAATACACTATTTGTAGGAAGAATTATAGTAGTAGAATTGTGCTAATAATCAAAACAATACTTTTAATTCCCTCCACCTTTCTTATTTCTTTTTGTATGTAAACAAAAGTCATTACTTCAATCAAGACTATCCTTCACCCAAGATAAGTCTATCGAAGTTCAGATCACTCAATGCACCCAATTGGCCAAGAAAAAGCTCTTCTGCACATATACCCCAAACCTAAATGCCAACTTATATTGGACTTCCCTGGAGAGTGTTCTTGAACATTTTGTAACTATATATTTTGTAACTATTTATACACACATATATATGTGTATACATATAGATATATAGATACAACAAAAAAGACTTGTAAGTCTTACACTTGTAAGCACTCTAAGGTACAGCTTGAATTTTCTATTCAGTACACAAATTTTGGTAAGCATAACCTTCCACTCTGTTTATTTTTCTTTTAAGTATAACTGTTTGGCAGTAATAAATCATCTCCAATTTCACAATCTAAATGGAGTTCTCTGTCTAGGCAGTGTTGATCCCTGGGCTGTGAAAACTTCACCGCCCTACTGAAAATGTTATTTTCCAAGCGTATCATACCTAGACCAGCAACATCACCTTCTTGCTCTGCACTGCCCTCCATCCCCCTTCTCCACATGGGTTTACTTTTCCCTCTTTGCTGTTACCTCAGCATTGGCTATACTCCATACATCACACTGAAAAATTGTGATCATACTTATGCTACATGGCAAGTGCAAAAATGACCTAAATTGTTTCTCAGGCAGGACTTGCTTTTCATATTACAAATTCCAAAGCATAATTTTGACGTTAAAATAGATACATAAAACTTTTTAGTATTTTTACAAAACTGCAGTTTCAGTTGGGAAGATTAACAGCATTGACCTGAATGAAGCACAACAGAAAACACTACTTCAATATTTATACTGGTTGGGTTTTTTTAAATATAGCAACAGTGGCAGGAAATGCAATCTTGACTTAGCTTACAATTATCGTGTGTGAAAAAAAAGAAAAACTGGACCAGAACAAGGACTCTTGAATCTACAAGCTCTACACCATCAATTAGTGGCGTCTCTCCTATAAAAAGTGCATGAAGTTGTTATGAACATTCCACCAATGCACATGAGCATTAGCAGGTGATTCAGACTCAAGACAATCATCACATCTCTCCTATGGAGAGGGACAGAAGTTTGTAGCTCAAGGATTTAATCTATAAACAAGTACAACACTTGTATTTGGCAGCTTGTGAGGGCTTCTTGGCTTCTCTATTAGGATAGAGCATTTCCATCCCTGTCTTAAGAGGAATCAGAAAAATTCATGCTCACTTAGAAGTTATTCAGGTCATCTGACACTTTCTGCTTCTTTGTTACTTTTTCATCTCCTCATTACAAACTTAGAAGAAAGCCTAATAGCACTAGCCCCACTATGCTAGATTTCTATTTTTATTTTCAAAGTATGCCAGCATAATAGATTAAGTCCCTTAACATTTTATCAGCCGTGCAAGAACAAAATTCCAGTAGCATTGAAATAATTGTTTTGACAGGAACAACACCAGACACCAACAAATCTCATCATTTAGGAACTACGTCCTCTTCTATTTCCCAACACCTCAGATACTGGCAGCATACTTGGAAGATGACCAATTTCAAACCTCAATGAACACTTGAATTTTTCAGCAGAAAATGGGTTGAATAAAGCAAAACGTACATAACATCAAACTCATTTAGCTGTACAAAACATTTTAAGTATTCATATTTTTAAAACTTTGTACCAATTTCTGTGAACAGTTTCAGAAAGGACAGTTTCAGGTGACATTATAGGTTTGAGAAGTAGGTGCTCTCCATCACATTACTGTAACAACAGGTGATGTGACAAGACAAGGCCCTGTTAATTTGTGGCTTGGCAAATTCAGCTACATCTGGAGTTGACTGTGACTGAGTGAGGAAGCCAGATTCAAAGAGCTTGAAACCATCCCTTGCTTGCCCTCACTGCTTGCCAGTCGTCAGGGAGCTGAGCTCAGGGACAAACCCATAGAAGCTCCAGCTCCTCCAACACCTCATGAAGCAGGCAATGCTGCACAACAGCAACCTCCAGGCTTCACTGACAGCACTGACCATGATACCAGATTCACAGTAGATAGCCAGACCAAGAAGTCTCAATAAAATGTTCTCTCTTGCAAGCAACCTTTCTTTTTTCTTGAAGAGTTTGAGTCTCAAAAAGCAATTACAGTCACATGCTTGTGATAGCCTAATTTTGTGCTTGCAGGTAACAATCATCTACATCCAAAAGGACATACACAGCCTTTCAGGAATGTGCAGACAGCACAAAGCAATGATCATTACTTTCTTGAAGTCATTGTGAATAATTCATGATAGACACATACTCAGTCATAAATGGACTGACATCCCCACTGTGTCTTCCAGCTTCTTCATCCTATAATTTAAGTCTTTCATAGAATAAACCATTAAGGTCCCTCTCCTCCCTGCCTCAGTTTCAAATGACAGACTGAAATGTTGAACCAAGGCATTCAAACCAGATGGAAGACAAGACAGCATTGGGGGTCAACACACAGAAATACCATACTCTGTAGCTTCCCACTAGCCTTTACAGTCAGTCATGAACATGGTTTCAGAACAGAATTAGCTGGATACAGAAATAATGAAGCATCAAAGAGGTCATGGGAAAATCCAGCAGCAGAAACTAGCAGCAAAAATTAAAAAAAAAAAAAAGTTCTATTTTAAAGAGTGAGAGTTCTGAGGGCAAACTAAATCCAAAGCACAGATTTGCAAGTAATTTCTTAAACAGACTTGAAACCATAACCTGGGGAGTTATTTTCCTTTACAAAGATCCACTGCATAGTCTTTGTGTTTCCATCATGACACAGTAAATCCTTAAAAACAAGCAAAAGTTGGAAAGAAAGAAAAGCTCGATAAGCTCAGCACAGATCTTGATCTACTCCCTCTGCAGCTTCAATAACTAAACCAGCAGCTCCCAAAGGTACAACCCTGAGCCTTCCTCAAATCCATTGTTCTAAAATGTTTCCTCAGTTTCCCAGTCAGGGGAAAAAAAAACTCTTTTTAGTTAAATTCCAATTTTATCTTGCTTTAAATATTTGTGCATATTGGTCACTCACTTTCCATTTGAACAGTTTCTTTCTGCTGTCTCCTAACTTTTAGCCAGAACTAGCCATTATTAATAGCCACTAAATGGAAAAAATACTGAAGTCATATGCTGAGAGAAGGATTTTACCTTATTGATTAAAGCTAACAATAGAATTTTATTCATTGAAAAGACAGATCAGACACAATTGTCTATTCAAAGTATAAATGTATCAATGAGATATACGCAAACACCACCAAACAGCATGCCATAGGCATGATAAAAATTAGGAAAAAATTTTCAGGACTTGTAAGGCTGTATAAATGCACGTACACGGCCAAGAGCTCTGCTCCATCTCTATTATACTCAGATGCACTACCTGTTAAAATAAATAAATAAAAACCTGCCGAAATCCCTAACCAAATGTCTTCTGAGAGGGGTGACTTTCTAAAGTAAATCAGGACACACTTGGATGAGGGCAGATCATTTCTGCACAAATTGAGTTCTGTTATTGTTTTAAACACATTCAAAAAAAGTCCCTAACTTCTTCAATGGCTCTCCAGTAGAATTGGATATTCTATTCCATTTTTAAAGTTCCTTTAGTATAGGAAAGACCAGAGGGCGGAATTATCAATATTTAAATAGATACAACCCTTTTAATTTTGAAGAAAGAAAAAACAGATGTTCTCTCAACTTCAATACTTAGTCTTTTAATTACAGGAAAAAACTTAAATGATTTCTCTCATATATAAAATTTGAGAACTTGCCAAAGGGAGAGTAGCTCTCCATCACCATATGAAATGGTGAGGGAGAACTATGTGAGCGTGGCAGTAAGGATGGAAGAGACTACTCAAAGAAGTAGTGTAGATGAGCAAGTAGTTAAGACAAGAGCTAAGCCAGGTTTGCATGTGGCAAGTCAGCATCGCAGCATGCCTGAGCAGCCCAGTACACACCACCCAGAGACTCTCAGAAGAATTCCAGGAGAAAAGCAGCAAAACCCAAGCACCAGAGCCTACCAGTCTGAGAACTGCCCCACAATTCTGTATTTTGTTGCTGCTAAGAGGTAGTTGCATCCTCCAGTTGTGGAGGACACAGACAAGAAGCAGCTTAGCTGTGGGAGATCTAGGAGACGTTTTTGTAGTGCAGCTGCAAGTCAAATAAGACGAAAGACTTCAGTAAAATTTACACTAGAAGCAAAGTCCTGGAACAAAAACTACACAGCAAGTCAGAGCAACTGAGCAAATGTGATGAGAGCACAGAGCAGATCTAGGGACGCTGGAGGCCATTCCAAAAGATATTTTGAGGGATGTCACATTACTGCTGTCAGTGACCATGTGAAAACACAGGAGAGCCAGGACAACCTTCAGGGAATTGTATTTTCTACTCATTTATTTTCTGGACTTCATACATAAACCTCACTCTACTATGTGATCTGCTTTAGGGTACAGATGCTCAGGGAAAACAGTGAGAGCACCAAGTGCTAATTTGTGCTAGTCTGGTGGTCGTGGTGGGAAAAGGAAATTAAGGAATGTTTAGATTGATGGTAATTTGTGCCCAATTCATTAAAGAAAAGGAGTAAGTATGAAAATTGTTAACAGTAATACATGTGGAGGGGAAAAAAAAAAATGTTTCTCACATTAAACTGTTAGAATATATAACACTGTTGCAACTTACAAAAATTAAATAGGAGAATAAGATTAATATTTACTTTATGTCACCAAAAATATGGAAGCTTTAATCCTTCAGGACAAGAATCTTGAAAACTGAATTGAAAATTTTCCCAAAATAAGTTAATTGAATAGAATTCAGCCTTATCTTATGAACACTATTTGCCAACTGATGGCTTAGCATTTGAACAAATACAAGCTAAACTGTATTACAATAGGGAAATAAAGCCATACTTATCTCATTTTCACAAAACAGACATGCTTTAGATGTTAAAGTTTCCAAAACAAGTTACTTGATTTAGAACTTCATGTATTCCAATATTCCATCTTGAACTACTTTTTTTTTTTTTTAAATTCTGAATTAAAGACTTGTCAAGAAGCTACTTACAAGTGTTTTACAAGCCAACCAGTAAATTATGTAACTTTGGCAAAACCAGCACCTATGCCACTCATTTCAAACTATTTCAGCTAGATGCTATTTGAGCATGTATCATACATTACAAAGCTGTTTATTTTCTGACTGCTATACTATTAGTTATTTGTGGGTTGAGTGGGAAGGCAGGGGGTTGGTAATTTCTATGCTTTTAGGTTGTTTGATTTTTTTCTTATTATTTAAGATACTCTCCTTCCCAACTATGTATCATCTGTCTGCCACCCCTAGTCATTGCTCCTCCTCCCCAAAGAATTTTAAATACTATCTAACACTAGGAATCAAAGACACTGAAGCAGTGATTGTGGTGGAAAGTTTACCTGACATAAAATACACAACAAAATGGCATTTCTAGTGATATCCACCAAGCAGCCTGAGGATGCTGTATCTGAAACTGGTGCAACTACATTAGTTAACAGAGGCCCCAAAAGCAAATAATATGCTGAGCACATGCAGTCAATTGCACCATGGTACTTCCTAGTTTCAGCTATAAATCTGAAGATAGCACTCCATCCTATTCCTTATAGGCTCAAATGCCAATAGTCACAAAGTTAAGAGCAGGATGGAATTCAGCAAGATTGAGTCAGCACCTCCCAAGGCTGGCAGGCAGATTCATTCCCTAGGGCTAGCTGAATTACCCTAACTAGGTACTAGTTTTACCCTGGCTTGTACAGACATACATTGTAAAATGAGTGAAATGCAACAAAGAACAAGAAATGATCTTGAAACTCTCAGAGGGAAGGAATTATTTGATTTTAAAGTGGGCCAACTACTGCCCAGCCATTATTCAGTGAAGCCGAGCTCAACAAAGCCCACAAGAGGGGCAAGGGGAACCTGCAGTATGAGCAGCACCAACAGCTCCAGGTCCTGCTGGGAGACTAGATACAACCCAGGGAACCTGTGCAAGGGAATTTACTACAGGGCCACAGGGAAAGCACCAGGCTAAGTTATCAAACAAGAGAATAATTCAAGTAGGAAAATAAAAGTCAGGCTTTTGGATCTTAAGATTGGGGGATAGTATGTACTGATAACTGAGCTCTGGGAAAATAAAAGGAAACAAGAATTTTCTGCAGCACTCAGATTTGAGGAGAAGAACATCCTTGTTTTCTGCTCCTGCACAGACTTCTCAGCTCCATCTTGCTCTCTTACCCACAAGCTTCACACACTGCAAAAGTGATAAAGCTATTGGCTTTCTAGATGGGCAAAGATAAAATGGATGAAACTTGAAAAACACTAAAATAGTCCAAATATGAATTAGCAGTAAGTTTACTCAAATTACAATGTTTTGGCCAAACAACAAAATGCAAATGAGATTACCTCTACCTGAGCATGTTTAATTCTCTTCTTACCTGATGAAAATGATGCAAGACATGCTCCACTTGCTAAAGTGCAGCAAATTCATCTTAGCAGCAATAAGACATCAATGCTTCCAAATTACACAACGCTCAAAAAGGCTCTAGAATATCTTACTCCGTGTATGCCTAAATATTCAGTTTAAGCAAATAGTTATCCAGTAACTGCCTTTTGCCCACTTTTGACACTACTCTTTAGATTTAAAAATACAGCCACACTTGAAATTCACCAAGATCTCAGATACTGCCCCAGATGTCATTTTTTAAACTTCTCCAGGTGAACAGCCCTTAAATGCTCTGCTTAGGAGTCACAAGACCTGCAATTTTCTGTTCCATCTTCCAGGAAGAATAACAAATTTATTGTTTACCTTATTAAATCTCACCTCCCATTAAATGTCAACAAAAGTCTGAAGTACAAGTATTGCTGTAAATTCAAAGAAACAGAAGATTCTTGCCACAGACAATATACAACCAACCTACATTAACTCAAATATCACATATCCCTTCTCCTGGCATCTAAAGGCAGCACTCTCTGCCAGCTTTTTTTCTGGTATTGCCTATTCACAGATGACATATGGGACAATTTTCTTCCATCTGCCAGCAGCAGGGATCCTATAATCTGTTGTTGTGCTACTTTTTATAATACTCAGTTTTGCACCTTTACCATAGATGGTACTGCTTAACAACACATCAAATATATCATTTTATCAGCAGCCCCTGTCCTCTTACATATGCAAAAAACATACACATGCCACCATCATCAAATGGAAGACTCAAGACTAGCATTGTCAATCATAGACAGATTTGAACATCTGTCAGAATTGTTCAGAACACCCTGTCAACCAACACTAGCTTTCAAATGGTTTTCCACAGTTTAAAACTGTAAGGAAGTTTCTAGTGCTTTCATTCTCATCATACCAGAGATGGGTCATCCTTTCATTCTGCCTTTCAAAAATTTCATTACATGCTATTTACTTCAAAGGTGCCTTTTACAGTAACCTGAATTAATATGCTTATAACCAGCATTTTACAGCAATTCTGCTCAGCTTCCACTAAAATGATCAAGCTCAGTCACCTTAGTTTAAAATCCTTGCAGTCATTTGCATTTTTTTCAATAGGTCAAAATATTATTACTTATTTTTACTACAGCAACATCTATTTTTAGCATCTCACACTCAGACTTATCTTTTTCCATGTAAAATGTCATTCTTCATTGCACATTCATGTACATGGCACATAATCTCTACAAACATCATCTACACATATGCCAAAACGTGCACTGAAGACTTGCACACAGTAAGTAAAGCCTCAGGAAAGCATCATAAGCTCTGGTGCAACCTATGATTGAAAGTTTGATTACTCACAGGAACAGACTACTCTGTACTTCATTTGTCAGGGGGAGCATTATTTTTAAATTGACAGCATTTGAATGACACCTTGGATGCCTGTCACTGTCCACAATGATGGGCTTTCACTTCTAACGATGGGTATAGAACAATTACCACAGCTACTAAACCATGAAAACTGTGTTTATGCATATACTCTGTGTTTCATTAAGCATAAAACGTTACCTTTTAACTCTCAAAACTCTCTACTACTACTCATGATTCCTGCTTAAAATACAAAATGTGCACATTAGTACATTACATTAGTAGCTGACATACCTGCTTCTTGGGAGGAACATAGATTCTTTAATGAAGACTGAGCCAGACAGCAGGATATACCAACAGGTACCAATATCATCAGGGCTGGAATAAAGGAAGGAGGACATAGTTTAAGACATTTGATTTAAGTTACTCATAGCACTACCAAGCCTGCATTATGAGAAACACCCAAGAGGCAAAAATGTTCAAAATTATGAAAGAAAACCACAGTTCAATAACTTACAAAACAATTCTATCAAACTATTCTAATTTCCACCTGCAAATATATTCTGTGTTAGAATGCCCCATTTCACTGCTTAAAAAACACATATCTAGCTATTTGGCAACAGCACAAATCCAATGAAATATAATTGAAAGTAATTAAAATGAAGTCAAGCTACAGTAAATGTATTTTTATATATTTTGTGTATATATATGTATGTGTATGTGTATATGTGTGTATATATATATTACACTCTGCTGGACTCACTTCATTCCTCTTCCTGAAGAGGACTGCAGTATCTCCTCCTCTACAAATAAGATTTCCTTTCTGAGTTGTAGCCATCATCTCTTTCACCCTTTCTTCAAGACAGAAATTTACCTTTTGGCATCAGTCTGCCTTCCCACAAGGTAAGAGAGCATTGGATATATTTGCAGATGGCAAACCTACATCAGATTTCTTAGACAACTTTATCTACTGCTGATACGCACTGCCTATTTCATGCCTCTTCTGGCACAAGAATAAATTCTCAATAAAAGTGGGACAGTTTCATCCTATAAAGGAACTGGATGAGGACTGTCATCCAGGCCTAGTTCTTGCTGCTGTAGGTTCACATCTTGCCCCTTGAGTAATACAAAATTCTTTTCATAGGCTTAGACTCTTCTTGAATAAATTCAAATAAGGTTTATGGAGAAAACAAATAGTTTAAGGTTACTAACAATAACTACAGTAGAAGTCTTGTGCCATTTTGACAATCAACACTGAGAATATCTGCACTTTAGTTTTACCATCCCTCCTGCTTCTTCCAAGGAACTCACTAATTGGATACAAGTACACCATCACATACTACACAAGCATTCTTATCTGAAAATCATGTCCCTTGTGACATTAAGAGATGCAGATTACTTAATTAATCTGTAGCACCTTCATTTTTCTTTAAATTACATGTCTCAAGTCTTTAGCAACAATTAGTTCTATCTTCCAGCAAGAACATCCCACATATTTTAATGACGATGACAGCATAGTATTAAAACATAATTTTGAATCTAAGTAGGCTATGTACATGTTACAACATGTTTTTCATTTCAAGAACTTCAATTTCAGAAGTACCTACACAGCAGGGTCCTCAAATCACAAGTGCCTAATACCTTCAAAATGAACACCTCAGGAGGTACTTCTTTATACCCAAACACAATAGAAAATGAAGCAACATGGTGTCACAGTTAAAACAAGATACCATTTTTTATTTACATAGTTGAAGTGCACCATGCAGCCTTTTCAGAAGTTTGTTTCATGTTTGCTTCCCACATGGACCTGTACTGCCCTCAAACTTATCAGTCTAAAAAAAATTAGCATTGTACATAACTCCACAAATAGCAGTTAAAGCAGATAAATGCAAGAAAACCACTACTTCAAAAGAAAATACAGATCTCAAAAGCATTAACATGTATCTGAGTTGAGTCAAACATCTTCAAACACTCTTCCCCCTAAATGAGTCCTAAACTGACATGTATAGAGCCAACAATGCTGCTGAACTGAAAGTCTGTTGGGTTTTCTGGTTGTTTTTTGTTATTTAATAGATGCCAGTCTAAATACAAATAATCTGCACTAATTAGCACAGTTGAAAGTTTCTAAAATAGTAATTTTCTGCAATGGCTGTTATACTGAGTGATTTCCAAAGTTGCTGGGAAGTAACTCTGTTTGGATGTTTTTCAATGTGGATTATCACATAAGAATTTTTGTGGGTTGTTTTTTTCCTTTTTCCTAAAAATTGGCAGTTTAACTAAGTATAGAAGTGTAGTCCAAGAGAAAAGAACCTCACCTGGAATCACAGGTTTTATGACTCTCAAGCAAATGTAATCCAGAAGATCTGTTCATACTTTTACAGAAAGACTTTTCCAAAGATAAATTTATAAAGAATAAAAACACAGTATTTGAATTGATGGTAAAATATTTTCATTTTAGCAAATCTAATAACAGAAGTTTTTTTTCCCCCTCCTCCTTTAAAAGCTGGTGAACTATCTTAAATACTTCTGTTGAAACACTTACTTGTAAGGGGCTTCAGCATTCTTTTCTCATTGGGGATCTTTACCTCCAAAGAGAAAGGCAGCTACGAGCTTTCACAAGCATAATTCAATATGTTCGGTATTCAAATTCATCTTAATGCTACTTTCAAATCTTCCTTTAAATCATTTAACAATCAAATATAATTATAATACATTTAACTGCAGTGGTTTAAATTTTTCTTATTTGATCACACACAGAATTACTTTTTACTCAGTTGATAATCCAACTCATGTTTTGAGTTTTTTTGCCAGTTAACAGGTTTATATGCTTTCTCCGCAACCTAGCTCCTCAACTGTTGTTTCTCCTTCTTATATATGTGTCTTCATCTACTCCATATATAATCAAAAGAAGCATCTGTTCACTTCACAACTGAAAGTGCTGATTAAAAATAAACCAAACTTTAGGAATACTATCTGATTTGGTTTGTTTTCCTTTTACTTTATGTATACTTCAATAACTTTTCATTCTTACTGTCATGTTTAAGAATTTCTAAGGTACCTGCATCACATCATATGAAACAAAACGTTTCTCCTGTACTAAATTCCTTAATTATCTAACTAAAAAAACAATCTTCAATATTGCTGTGTCACAACAGTGGAAGATTACTACAGAGTTTCTCTGTGTTCAAGGTATCTTCAGCAAAATACACTGTGTATTATTTTAAACTTATTGCCAGACAAGACAGCCTTCAAGAGCAAACAAGGCTGATGAATTTTCATTCTCTTCCTTCTCACAACTACTAGCATCTTAATAGTCTTGAACAAAACATCTCAAAAAACCCACTCACGTAGCAAATACATGCCTTCCTCCACACACATGCTTCCCTGCAAAAGAACAACAAATGAAAGACTAATCTATTCCTTTAATATGAAAATATATTTAACTTCTGCACTTCTCAACACTTGCTGCACTTCAGTTATTCAGAATAAAGCCCCGACAAAGCCATTGGCAGCCTTGTAAGGGTGCCAGGGCTGTCCATAACCAGCACCACTGGAGCAACAGCTATCAGACAGAAGGAGACTGGAAACACAATAAACTATCTACATCAAGCTTAGGGAAAACCCAACCCAAGCAAACAGCACTTCTCCTACCCAGTTTTCAGCTCTTCTCCCCACCCTCCTTCCAGTCTTGCAAGGCTGCATGCACAGCAGGAGTGGAAATACTTGAAATCAGAGTTTACTGGCATGTGTTGCACATTTCCAAGCAGGCATTTGCAGATCTTCTTCACAAGCAAGAAATTAGTTTTTGGCCTTAAGTGATGGAATACATTGCTTCAAACACATAAGACTGGTGGGGCTCCTTGGGTTATTTTGGTTTTGTCTGTTTTTTCTCAGTTCATCTACTGTTTTGGATATTCATCTGGACAAAACTCAGAACTGTTAAAGTCATATCGACAACTGAATGCAGAACAGCTATCCATTTATCCAAGTTACAGAAAACAAGATTTATTACAAAGAAAGTAAGATGACACAGGCAATTTATCCTGCAGAGAATCAGAACTAAGTAAAGACAGAAATCACACATTAATGGGCAGTCAGAAGAACAAAATCAATGTAGTCATTTTGTCCTAGCTATATTAAAGCCAACAAATGCCCCAGTGAAACCCGAGTGACATAAACTTCCAACCATCCTTTAAAGAACCAACAGAACTATGGCCATGTTCAAGACACCAGCTGCCCTTACAGCAATTAGACCAATGCTCATATGTCTGCATGGACACAAATAATTTGCCTACAGTGCAGAGGGAATGTCATATCTTAAGAGTAAGAAGCAGAAGACCAAGAGGTCTTTAGAAGAAGTTAAGATTTGTATTCTGTGAACAACACAAGGACTCAGGTACCAAGATCTAATGTTCTTCTCTCCTAACTACTAGAACAGAGATAGCTACTGATAAAGTTTTTAGAATACTTCAGTTCTAGCACCAACCTTAAAGTAGCACAAAACTGTAAGCCAATACCTAAACAGTTACCAATAAGCAGACCTTGTTTATAATCTGCACATAAGTTAGCTGTACAAAGTTTAAAGCAAGCTACTTTAAATCTTGTCTCTTGTATTACAGCACTTTTGAGAGCAGGGGATTTCCTAGGGAATTTATATTTAGTTTCCCAGAATGCAAGAGAGCTTAATTTATTCTCAGATCCCCAACTAGCTACATATATACTACTTGAAACTGAAGTTTTATTTTTCTCATAATTATTCTCTTCTTAAAGTGATCTGTGGCACTTGCACACCAAGTTTGTAATTATAAATCTGAATTAGTATTAACAGCGTATCAAAGAAATTATGCACAAAACCCCAACTGGTTTCAGTTCATGTTCCCCACATAGAAGGGATTCTATAGGGCATCTGTCTACAGTAGGACATGTATTCTAATTTTAGCTTTCAGATTTCCTGATCATGTAAGATGCTGAAAAACCTTTCAAAATACTCAGCTGCAATAGGCTTAAGGCAACCTGCTGAAAGGCCCAGTAAGTCTCAACTATCTACATCATCTCTAGCATCTTCCTCTATCCCAGAAAGTCCTGACACATCACTTTCCTCTAAAACTTCTTTAGAAACATCTAAATTTCAATGTAAGCAATACATTTAGTTTTCATTTTCCATCAAGATGAGACATAGGACTACTAAAACCCCTAGAATAATGAATGGTATTCAGCACATGCTTACTTGTGTGCCTTTGGTTCAACTGAGATTAAAATCATTTTAAGGATGGACAGTGGCAAAATTTGCAGGTCTTTAATGACTAGTCTCAAACATGCTTTAATTCTGTCAAAACATCACTTAAGTGCAAAATTCAGCACTTGGACTTGAAAGCACATGCTAAACAAAAGTCTTTGCTGCTCTCATTACCTACTGGTCATTCATTTCTCATCCAATTCCTCTAAGACAACACTTGAGAAAAGTTAAGCAGCATGACAGCCTTAAAGGAAACAAGCACAGAAATAGCTTCCATATAATTACTGCTTAATATTCCTTTTACAGAAGAAGTGTCTGTCCTGATACTTAAACAACAGAGGTGTCATTCTCCCTTCAACACTGAACTGAATGGTCCAGCAACACAAGATGCTAGAAGGACCTTTTGACAGAAATCAGACATCAGCATCCAGAATTACTTTCCAATTCAGAGGTATTTTCCAAGATGTTTCATAAAATGGTCTTAAAACCAGCAAGAAACAATGCTAGCTAGAATTATTCTCTCCATAAATCACTGAAATTCCAACCACTAAAGAATTAATTCAAGACATATTTAAACTGGATATAGTACCATTCCCACAAGATAAAACATTTGTACTTGTTTTGATAATAGAACTTATATTACAAACAAAAATATACCTAGCAGATTATATTTTCATTATCTAATACTCAGCGTTGTTGAGAGTTGAGCTTTCAGAAAGTAATCAGAGCGATTCAAAACAGACTCATGTTCCCAGATCTCTACTTGAGAGGAACAGAAACAATGATAACTTGACATGTCAGAACTGGGACCTCTTCAGGCATTTAAGGACTACACAAGAAGAAATTAGAAAGAACATTGCTCTGCAAGCTTATACTCCACAGAATACTGTTTCAGAAGATTAATCTGTCTCTTTCTTTTTTCTCATTTTGGTTATCCTCTGTATGCTGAAAGCCACAGGTAGTTTATTGTTTAATTGAATAACCATTGCCACAATTAGGCATTAGGCCTAAGGTGTCTTGCGGTGCCAAACAACTTCCAGTGCAACTATCCTCCCAGGTGGACATCTCATGGCCTGAAGATCCTGCCCACGAGCACTGTACTGTTGTAGCATGCAGAATGATCAAAACACCATTCACTCACGTTGTCAGTACTTAACCTTAATAAGCTAATTCAGCTGTCACCTGACTTTTGCTAAAGCACTGTAGAAGCTCTTGATGACATTAAGAGATATATCCCTAACAGAGAAGTAAACCATCAAGTAATGCATCAGCCACACAAAATTGCCCCATACCTTTTTTCTTTTTCTTTAGATTAACACCTTAAAATTATGTTTAGTCTTACTCCTAAAGTCTACTCTAAATATAAGAAAAAAAACTTATACCTATCCAGTCTTAAGCAAATCCAGTAACACTAATAATTCAGAAGTTCTAATTTTCACAAATAAGTCATATTGGAGTGCATATTTCAACTTATGCCCACAATTATAATTTTGTAATGAACACGAGATGAAAACGCATATCTTGCCTCCTGGTAGAAAGAGTGGGAAATAATTCAAATAAAACAAACAAAAAAAAAATATCAGTCAAATCAAAGATTATTGCAGAGCAGCAGTCTAAGATAGCTGAATAAACAGGCAATCAATAAAAACATTATGCAAACATACATATGCAAGCTACTTGACCTACTGACATTGAAGTCTTAGTATTAAACTTGTGCAGTGAATTATCCATTTATAGTAAGAAAAAGTGCAAAATAAAATATCTTCAAAACCCTTAATCTTCATTCAAAGTAGTCTCAAAATCAGGTACAGTCATTTGGAACTGGCTATGCAACAGACTGTAACACTGATCACTGACACTATTAAGCAGCCTTGATTCAGTCCCTGCTAACGCCAAGCCAGCTGCTAAGTCCTTGATTATAACTGTTTTATTGATACATATCGTATAAGAAATTCCCCATAGAAAATGTAGCCACAACACAATGTATAAATTCAGGTTTCTGATTTATTGCACTGCAGAATTGGCAGTATCCCAACACTATGCTGGCAACTGCCTGGCTATCAGAAGGTGCAATGCATCTTTAGGAATACTTTCAGGTGAAGGACAACAACAAAAAACACAAACAACACACCACAAAAAAACCCACCACACAAAACAGAAGAGACAAGCCCTGCTGCAGCAGTTCTTTGCATTATTAAATATGCTGCTGTATGACTTTCACAGAAACCCAGGGATGGACAAGCAGAATGAATATATATTGCCTGCAGAGATCTGCTTGAAAACTAAGATGCTGACCCAGAGAAATGCTTCAAGCAGACTTATTCTGAGTTTACAGTTCATTCAGACCATTTTAAGTAATTTTCAAAGTGTCTCAAGTTTCTATAAAATCAATGAAGAAATCTTTCACAGGGACTCTCTGAAATCAATAGCATTCAGTAAACAAAAGTCAGCATATACAGAAAGGTGACCCAAGGCTCAATGAACAGGAATATCCACATTTCAGAACTTTTGGTTACAAGAAAAGTATTACAGAACATAAGAGAATAATTTTACTGATAACTCAGAACATCACTAGTGGGGAAAATAAGCATGACTCTCATAAATTTCTCTAGCAATTCCTTTCTGTAATGTTTTAGGTTTTGCATTTTATAAGATAAAAACATATATAGCTGTAGATCACATATACTGTAGCTATACTGAATAACTTGGTTTTATTACACCACAATTGTAAAACTTTGTGAATATGTATAGAACATAGAAATACTCCTTCATAATACAAATGTGTGTCAGAAGACAAATTTGAGTGATGTGGTCTCTACAGAGCTGTTCTGTTTTAAAATCATGCACCAATAGCTAAAGAAGCTTCTAGCTCATTTTGTCACACTTCATTGCACAATTAAGTCAGGCTGTGCAGAAATGTACGGCAAATGTGGCATCGCTTTTTGTTGATTTGTCTACCGTGCTTCCATTCTCCTGAGAGTCTTGAGGGCAATACACTACTGTGAAAGAACCATGAATTGGCTAAATGTCACTTTTATTAATCACAGAACCACAGAATAGCAGGGGTTAGAAAGATCTCTGAAGATCAAATCCAACCCTCCTGAAAAGGACAAAACAAACAAACAAACAAAAACAACAAAAACAACAAAACCAACTACTAGGGCAGATCACTCAGAAAGGCATCCAGACAGGTCTTAAAAGTGTCCAAAGAAGGAGACTCCACAACCTCCCTGGGGAGCCTGTTCCAGTGCTCTGTCACCCTCACAGTAAAGAAGTTCTTCCTCATGTCAAGGTGAAACTTCCTGTGCTCAAGTTTGAATCCATTACCCCTCGTCCTATCACAGGGCACAAGTAAAAAGAGCTTGTCCCTGCCTTCTTGATGCCCAGCTCTCCTGTATGTATAGACATTAATTAGATCCCCCCCTCAGTCCTTTCCTCTCTGTACTGAAAAGAGTTCAAGTTAGCCCTATGGAAGTCCAGGGTTGTAATCCTACTTATTGCCCTGCTTCTTCCTTGTAAAACACAAAACTCCACCATATCATGGTCATTGTCACCAAGGCTATTTCCAACCTTAATATTCCCAACCCTTTCTTTATTTGTCAGGTCTAGCAGTGCTCCTCTCTTTGTTGGTGCTTCCACTACTTGCATTAGAAAATTATCATCAATGCACTGCAAGAACCTTTTAGACTAAACCTGCTTTGCTGTGTGAGCTTTCCAACAAAATATCAGGATGACTGAAGTCACCCATAAGTACTAGGGAGTGTGATCTAGAGGCTACTTCCAGTTGACTTAATACCTGACTTGCAGATTCCTGCTCTTCAAGACTAGTCAGAGCCATTTCTCCCATCTTTGCACAGAACTGCTCTGTATTAATTGCATAGACCTACATCTGCAAATAAAGCTACAGCTTCACTGTCTAGCTAAAATACACCCAGACACCTTAACAGCTATATCCAAAATCCTTGCTTGATCTTCAGTGTAATACAGGATACATGGACAGATGACAGCACATATCCCTCGGAAGAGTATCCTCCTGAGGAAGCTCCGCAAATTCCCTACCAGTCACTGCCCCAACTCCATCTTTCCAGCAACTTTGGGCATTCCTTTTTTTTTCAACCTAAATCTGTGCAAAGTCAATGCCCTCCAGCATTTTTCAAATATTCTGCTCTCTCTTGAAAGACACTAACATTTTCACCCAAGAAAACTGTAATTATTTCAGTAGCAACCAAAAAGTCATGCTCCTTTAATTCCTTTCCAGATTTCACTCATTTCAGACTTCAACCACAGGGCCAAGCCAGCTCTGGAGAAGGCCACCTGGCTAGCCCAAAACAAGTAATTTGGACCTTGTGATTTGCCACAGTGGTGTAACTCAGAAGCCTTAGGTAAGTCTGGATAGTGATATTACAGCTACTGGACCTGAGAAGTTGGTTCTAAACATGGAAATGTTCCAAAAGATCAGATGAAGTTATGCATCTTTAGCCTTTTTGGTACCCTTCTCCACTTCTTATTTGCCTGCCCTATGTAAGCACAAGAGTCTTCAACCTATGGGGACATTTTTCATCCCAGACTGTATGAAAAGGAAGAAATGAGGAAGAAAACAAGACGAAACATAATTGTACAAGTAGGGCTATTTATTATATAGCCTGCCTATTATAGTCATTTGGCAACTAAGAGATCAGCATTTCTCATTTCAGCTGTGGACATTCCCTGTAGTGATAACTCAATTCTACACGTAACATTTTTTTCTTTCCCACCTCCAGTTTATGTGTGTGATTTCTTTTATTTCACAATACAGTCCCTTGAAAATACTTTCATTACAGCACAGAAGGCTGCACAAATGAATGCCACAAAAACACACAAATATGTTGACATCAGACAAGAGCTTTTTGCAATCATAGGCATTAATACTCTAAAATTCAGTTCAAAATGTCCAAAAGATAGCTACTTCTTTTTAAACACTTATCCTTTTCTATGAATTAACACAATCAAGACAATTAGCATACTACTGAAGTGCTACAGACTGAGAAGTTTCTTGCTGATACGAGCTTAACTCAGAAGTACACATCTTGCTGCCTTCTCAGAAGGGAGCAACCTCCTCAGAAGGGACACGTGGGAAGTAGGAGCATATATGCTATCAGGCTTCCATTAGAAGGTTCTCTGAAAAATTAAAACACGCTTTACAATAAACTGGGTTGGAGTTTCCTTTGCATTGTTTAACAGCATTATGAGCACAGCTAAGTTAGTTCCAGGTTCAATTGCTCAGAAACTAAAGGGAATGTGATCACAAAAACATGTTGTGCTACATCATGGCAATTCAGAAACACAAGAGGTTCTATTATCAGATTACTCTGGACAGCAAGTTATCAAAAATTAAAATCTTTTCTGCCAGTCCAATATCTTTAGAGAAGAAAATAAGGGAAGCTAAAGGACATACAATGCTTTCTTAAAGCATAAGACAAACATCACATGCATAAAAACAGAAATATCAAACAGCACAGTTGAAAACCATATACAGTCCCTGTATGACTAATGAGGGGGAAAAAAGTACTTCTTTTATTAGAGACACATTCACTTACATATAAGCTAAACCTTTGTCACCAAAGATTCCTCTTTTCCATCACAGCAAACATCTAAATTTTGATCTGAAAAAATTTGTTCAGCTCTCAAGAGGTGTACACATCCTCTACAAATCTACTAAAACTTTGATTTCCAAAGAAAATGCTAATTGGAAACCTTCTGTTGGAAATGCCAAGAATTACTATCATGCAGATACGAATTATTTTAACTACTGATAAAATATGTTTCAAGTAGCCAAACTAATTTTTTTGTTTAATAGGATCTTCAAGCACATTTGAATAAAGGTAGTAGGTAAAAGAAAATCAGGTATGCATGTCAAGTAAATCTCAATTCTGAAATTTTGCCTTGCAGGCTGGTTTTAAGCCCTTTTATTGTTAACTTCCCATCAAATATAACTAGTAGGATGACTAGCAAATGAAAAATAACTTGAGTTGAACTGCCACTTTTAATAACCCAGTTTCCATTTAAACGGCAAGATGACCGTAGGGTTTGAGAATTTGTCACTACCATGTACTCCCACTGATAGTAAAGTAAATGCAGATGAGATGAGCCAATTTTCAACAACGTGCTCCATTTTATCCCTTTGGCCATTAAAAAAAACTAGAAATACTCTGAAAATTAACAACTTTTTTTCTAAAAAATGGAGGCTAATTACTGTGTTTGTAGTGAATGCCAGTAACTAGTTCCAGCATTGCATACATGCAGTAGAAATTGACCTTTTTATAATACAGTAGATATGAACAAAATTTCCACAATGAAAAAATATTGGGCAAACAGAGCAACTGCATTAGTTTTCATGTTAGCATTTAGGAATAAAGATTTAGCTTATCCACACTGAAACATTAAGTTGTGCCTCAGGGAGGTCACACACACAGGTCAATTAAGAGCTCCTACAGTTGCAGCTGTTTTAATAGATTTTTCTAATGAACACAGAAGATTAACACCTGATTTCCAATGCCAGTGCAAGCCATACCATCACTGGAAAAAAAAGTTGTAACTTAAGAGTTCAGATTTAAAGCTTTTTTAAAACTTTACCCTTCATGACCAAAATAAGAGACCTGAGTGATAAATTCTGACATGTTCAATAAAAAGTGACCAGGTTGGATGCTCCAAGCACATTTCCTATAGATTATAGCCAAGTGGATTGATTCCGACGTGGCTATCACATTGCTTCTCTCCTATGGTACTTAAGTTTTCCAAACATTTATAATGTAAAAGTGGAATTATGTTTTTTAGAATACATCTTCAATACACATGTTGAATTTGTGAATTAAGAAAAGGATTCCTCCACATTTATTATCCTAAAACTAGAGTACTGAAATTAGACTGCAGGTTCCACGGGATTTTCTTACCATGTAAATCTCAGATTGTTCATTAAAATAATACATAAAGCTACAACTCAGTAACAGAACACATGATTCTGGCTTCAAAATACTGAATTTTTTAAAATTTGTGTGTTAACTTTCAGGTTTATCCCATTAAGAATTAAATCAGAGATATGAAATGCTACTGCAAGCACAGTATGCATTAGCATCCATAGGCAGAAACTGCCAAACTGCCCATTAAATGTACTGAATAAATCATGCAGGGAAAAAATGTCAAGAAGTGAGTAAACAGGAATGACAGGCAAACAACCAAAGTAAAGATGAAGTCACATGAAAGGAGTGACAAAGGAAATCAGTGCAAAAGAACGGCAAAAAGCACTTCAGGTGTAACCCCGATTTCACAATTTTCTGTTTGTCCTTCGTATTTTCTCAGTCACATATTTGCCAGTAGCTTTTGCCTGCCTTGAGTATACACAGAGCTAGCAGCCTTGATTCATTCAGCATATAGTTCAAAGTTTAACCAACAGTTAGAATGAGACAAGATAAGAGTCTAAACAAAAACTCCAATACACATAATGGACACAAATCAACTGCCTAGAAAAGGATAAATCATCAGAATAATGGTCACCAGCATATTAGTCTGTATAATGAATGAAGACTATACTGGTCTAATTAAAATTATCTATCAACCTATAGATTTTGACCTTGTGCATTTCCCATGCATAATTGATTACTGGGTATCATTAGACATTAATTTAACTTTGCTGAATGGTCAAGGGTTAGTGTTAAAATTTGTCCAATCACATCATCTTCCTGATGGTCAAAATAAGAAAAAATACTCATGTATAATATAAGGCATAGAGATGCATTCTTTGTGTGGACAACATTCAAATGGAAGCAGACAACCCAGAAAATCTTCATTTAGGATGTGGTTTAGCTGCAACAAGTAAAAGTCCGATATCCCTTTTGGATTTATTCAGTTTCTTGCATGAATGAAGCAACTGCAGTCTTCAGATCTCTACTGTAAATCTGAGCTGACATTAAAACACATCTCTGTAATTATAAGCTGTATCAGATATGTCAATTTGGCACCTCTGGCACGAAAAGCTGGTAGCTACTACTTTGATAAAATTGACATGAGACTAAAACACAACTTATTCTAACACAAAGACATTCCACATTCCCTAATTCTGTAATAATCTCAGCCGTTACAAAAATTAATACAACATACTTCACTAAGCAAGAGTCACTGTTAGCTCCCTCCCTGGCACCAGCATCTTTCTCTGCTGTTTGATGATGAAAATGAAATGGCTTATGTTTCCAGACTGTGCATTGGGCAAGGAAGACGGCATTAAACCCTGCCCTTAACACACTTTAGAATGAATTAATTCTTTGAACATCATACGAAAAAAAGAAGAAATACTTACTAGTACAAAACTTCATTGGCTTCATGTCTTTCATATCTAACAGTTTCACACATTAGTCTGAAAGAAAAGGAAACAATTTTTAATCATTATTCCTAACAGTGTCACAAAGATTTTTACTTCCTAAACTTAGTCAGCATTTCCACATTTGCCTCCAGCACTTGCAGAAACTAACCAGCCATTTAAAGCTAAGCTGATTTTTTATTTAAGAGAACAAATTCTTGAGTCTAAGCATCAAAGTTATTAGATCATCCAAGATCAGATTTTATTTAAGAAATTACATGTAATTGATCCCATTACAAAATTACTATAAAACAGGTAAATTGGTACTGATCTCATTTTATAAAATGATCTGATAAAAGTAAGTTACTTTATGAGGAAACAATTAAGTATTTTAGAAATTGATGGAAATTTATTATATGTAACAGTAATCAGAGATACTACGATATATGAACCTCTTCCTTCTCAAGTCAAACCAAATAAATCAAACAAATTATATTGCACAGTAGACTGATGCTTCTCATTTTGCTAAAATTCAACAACTGAAAAATTACCATGAGATTTTCATGCCAAAAACTCAGAGGGCTCAAGGTGAAGAGAATTTCCTGCAGGAAAATCCTCTGTCTGAAGGGGAGGATCAAGCACTTTTGCATTTACTGTATGCCTGACAAATGTGGCATTTTAAAGAACAACTGTGACAGAACTTAACACGTCTTAGGAAAGGCAATGATAAATTGGTTTAAAAAAATTGATGTGCCACTTCTGCCTACTGTCTTAAGGAAATAGATCCTGTAAGTTACTGGGGAGTTGGGAAGGAAACAAACCCCACCACTCCCTTAGACTTTCTGTGGCTCTGAAGCAGATTGCAAACACCAAGACTTATTTGACAGACGGTGAGACAGAGATTTGCCTAAGAGGCTTGCAGATATTCAAATGAGGACCTGTATTTAAATTTGGGAAATAAATATTCATTCCTTGCAGGATCAGTCATCAGAACCTCAGCATAGCAGTGACTGACTGCCTGCAATGATATCCCTAAGCTGACAAAAGTCCTCAAGAATTCCTGCTCAAGCAACAAGTCTCAAAAAAGCTGATGTGAGGCCTGGAAGAGTTGATCTGGGGTTTATGTGACATTTAAAAGGCTTCTTATTGCCATTTCCCATTATTCACTAAATCATTGATTTCATCAGTCAAGAGGCTGCTACAAATGTTACCTTAGCACTCACCTCTTTCAGGATTTTACTTATTAATTCAGCCCACTAAGAAATAATGCTTCTTCTGTCCAGAAGTGGCAGGCTTATAGTGGTATCTTGATAACTCAGAAATTGTTAATAAAAAAATGGAGAACTTAATTCTGCTTGCTCAAAAAAAAAAAAAAAAAAGGTCAAGTTTTATTAGCACAGCCTTATCCCTGCCCTGGTATTTTAGATCTACTCTTTGGACTATCTTTGAGAACTTTTCTAACAGACAATTTCTCTTTTGTATATAATTATTAGGTATTTTATATCAGTATATATATGTATTTCAGCTAACAAAAAATCTTCTTGCTTCCTAGCCCAGCAAAAAACTTCCTGAACCTTCTATTTTTTAATGTTCCCCACCATATAATCAGGTCTTTGCGAAAACCCTTTACAGACACCAAAAAGCTATTATCTGCTTCTACATCCAGGGTCTTCACCCCTCTCAGATCCTCTGTTTCAAGAGAGAAGGGGAGAGTGGACATGGGGAGATTCCAGAAAATAAGTTATTGCTAGCACTCGGATTCAAAAATTAAAATACTGCTCAAAGATAGTCTGTGCCCTACTAGTCTGAAAAGATGCTGGGCACTGGGCCACCTAGGAGTAGGAGTTATAGGAAACAGAATCACTTTAACAAGCAAGTTTTGTTCCCCTCTGAATTGGGAGCAAAGGAAGTACATTCCTGATAAAGTCACACAAGTTCACCACTGGCACTGTGAACTTTAGAGTGTTTTGGTCCCATTATTAGGACAGTAATAGGGGAGAAAATGCCTCTTACAGAAGGTAGTGGAGTGTTTAAATTCTTTTGTTAAACTGGAACAGTTAGAAGTAACAGTGATCAAGCAGTACAAACTAGATAGCTTCCTCAAATATTTTAAAAAATTGTAATAGTTCTGGTCAATATTCGTGTCTAGTTTTTGTTCAAATGTGCTGTCTGCTTCCTACACAAATGTAATAAATTCAAGATTAAATCCTCAGCAAGCCATAAGGTAACTTAGTCACTATAAGAGGCTATATTCAATAAAATAGTTTTAATGCATCTCAGAGGGAGGTTTTTGTGGCATCCCACCACCACAAGAAATGTTGTATCCTAAAGGATACTATAAAAGTTTTCCATCCCACATCTGCCTGGAGCCCAGCCTTTTCCATGTATGGTACTGTAAACAGAAGCTCTCTTCTAGGAATTATTCTGCTGGGAGAATGGAGTTCCACACATTCCTCAGCAAGAACCTCATTCTGCACAGGAAGCCAAGCAGCACACATCAACATACCATGCAACCATATGTGCACACTTTGATCTTTGAAAGCAAGTTAACAGTTCTACTCCAGCTATGCAAAACTTGATGTTTTAGAAGGCTTGCATACAATAGCACAGCACAAAATACTTTAACTGAACATGACCACGGCCTCCTTCCACAGCATAAGTAATTACACACACTACTGCGAAGTGAACATTCACATTCCAAAATTATTTTCTTTCATTTTTTCTTGGGAATGTGGAACCTAAACCAGCATTAATCAAGTCCAAGTTGCTTCAAAAGCATGTTCAGGTGTAGCACATGTTGGCAAAAAAAAATAAAATAAAATCACCTTCTCCCTATAAAGCATGTAAGAGATATTCTGCCCTCCTCCTCTATCTGCCAGGCTCACCATCAATGTCCAAACTCTTAAGAAACCTCAGCTGTAAGGTGTTCACATGAAGGCAACCAAAACGATTACTTACACAAACACAAGTCTTTACAACAAATGGGAAGTTCATCTGCAAATTTTAACTTAAATTTATTTGACTTAGACTCATAGAATAGTTTTGGTTAGAAAGGACCTTTAAGGTCAGTAAGTCTGTTAACCTAGCTCACTGCCAAGTCCACTACTAAACCATGTCCCTAAGCACCACAGCTACACATCTCAAATGGTGACTCCACCAATTGCCTGGGCAGCTTGTTCCAGAGCCTAACAACTCTGTCTTTACTTCAGCAAAGTTTTTTTTTCCTAATATCAGTCAAAACCTCCCCTTGCACAACCTGAGGCCATTTCCTATTACTTGTTACCTGGGAAAAGAGACCAACTTCTGCCCCATTACAACCTCCTTTCAGGTAGAGAAAGAAGGTCTTCCCTCCTATTTTGCAGACTGAACTCCAGTTCCCAAAGCTGCTCCTCATAAGATTTGTTCTCTAGACCCTTCACCAGCTTCACTGTCCTTCTCTGAACTTGCTGTAACACCTCAATGTCTTCCTTGTAGTGGGGGGCCCAGAAATTAACACAGTACTTGACGTGTGGCCTCACCAGTGTAGAGCTTAGGGTGACAATCACTTCCCCACTCCTGCTGGTCACACTAGTTCTGATACAGGCCAGGATGCCATTGGCCTTCTTGGCCACCCAGGAACACTGCTGGCTCATCCAGCAGCTGTCAACCAACACCCCCAAGTCTTTTTCTTCTGAACAGCTTTTCAGCCATTCTTCCCCAAGCCTGTAGCAGTACATGGGGTTGTCATGACCCAAATGCAGAAGCCAACACTTGTCTTGTTAAATCTCATGCAATTGGCCTCAGCTCATCAATCTAAACTGTCCAGGTCCCTCTGCAGGTCTTTCCCACACTGAGGCAACCAACACTCCCCCCCAGCTTGTTGTTATCTGCAAACTTACTGAGGGCGCATTAGATCCTCTTGATATTGAGCAGAATTAAGATATTTAACTAAAGATATTAAAACAGAATTTAATACAAAAACCTGGGGATTACATTATTAGTAATGTTTTATTAAGTAGCATTTGTACATGGAGAACATAATTTGTCCAAGACTTCTGCACAAAAACAAGCACAGACTGAAGAGATGATGCTTATCACATTACATTAAACGATCATTATCATGTATGGACTTCTATTCAGGACTGGAACTTGTACTCTGTATGTAAAGCATTTACTTCTATTCTGAAAGTCTGAAAAGAAAACAAAACACATCCATAACAGAATTAGGAGGAGTGCATTAGGGATACACATGCACCTATACAAGGAGAAAGTGTTAGGGAAATAAAGGAAGAAAAGGATGCGGTGATGGTCATCTTTGCAGTTTCAGGTGAGGTACACAAGAGTAGTAAGTGGTTACCAAACCTAACATTCCCTTGCTTTATTGGTGCATTAATGTACGTTTTTAATGATAAAGCATCATACCTTAGCTGATGCTCTCGCAGATTAGACAAGGCTTCCATTCCATGTAGATAGGAATACACAATCTCCAAATCCTACAAACATAAGGAAAACATTATTAAGATTCCATTTACACAAGCTGTTAAAATACTGTTTTTACAAAGCATTCAGAGCTGCCTTAACAGAAGCAGCAGGGATATTTGGAATAACACATTTACAAGAGGCTAAAGGCAAGTTGCAAGAATACTTTTGATTATATGTTGGAACCTGGCATGGGGAGGAATGATGCTACGTCCACATCAGAAAACACAAACACAGAAACCTTTCTGCTTTTTCTTTTATTACTTATGTCCAGGAAACAAGCATGGCCCATAATCCAGTGAGCTACTTTACAACTACCACTGGGCTGCTTCCCAATGTCAACATACCGAAAAAAACGTTTCTTCCACAAAGCAAGCTCATGGAAATCAGTCTTTTCAAGTTCAAGGGAAAGAAAAAAAAAGACAAAATCATCTAACAAAATTCCCCACTGTACATAAGATTTTCTAAAATTGTATTCTCTTCAAATTGAAACTAAGTCACAAGATGGTATGAACAGAAAATTATTGGCACAAGATAGTTTTAAAAAATCATAAATACAATCCTAGTCACATGGCAAAGTTTTACAATCTACATTCAACCATCACAGACTATTGGTATCCTGCTCACAAAACAATATTAATAAAGACACAAAAACGACATCCAAGACTGAAACTTCTTAAGATACAACTAATCTCAATATAGAGGCTTTGCTGCTGTTATACCTAAAATCACTACAGCACTTAGGAGAAAACTTCAGCATATCCCACAACTCTAGGGTGATTTAACTTTGGCTCATGGATTTGATGTTACTTCATCATACATTTTTTAAAATGTGGTGCTTAAGAGACAATGTGTCATCCATAATTCATCAAAAATGAGAGCGTGGCTCATAAACACGAGCCAAGGCTGACAAAATTGAGAATAGCTTGACACAAATACCAAAGGCTCTCACAACTCAGTGTAAAAAGATGTCTTCAAGTAATGAAATATATTAAAACCATAAATTTATTAAAGACCTGGTCACTGGCAAAACTTTATGTAAAATTGAGTGTGAAGTACAGAAATACTTGAGTTTTCAGACACAAAGAATGTTATAGCTAAGCAAAGACTTTAGAACCGAAGTTGCACAGAGAACATGAACTTCAGAAAATAAAATCTAGTTAAATATAGTAAGTGTAGAAATGTTACTGCTACTTGTTTAAACTGTGCTACAGATCAGAAAAGATACCATGAGTCACACTCAGTGGGATACATAGATATCTCTCATTCATCTAAAAAGAACATCCTTTTCTTAACATGGGAAGAGCAAATAAGAGTTTGAAAAAGTGAAAGGAATGTGCAAGCCAAAATGCTGATATATTGCTTCTATTTTGGTCCTTCTGTTCCCTTGCCCTCTAGAGGCTTTGGTTCTCCTGTGAGGAGCAGAGGACACATCAAGGACAAAAGTAATTATGCGTGGTTTGTGATGGAGGGACCTTGCACATAGAAGACTTTGAAGAGAAAATACAGTAGTCGCTTGCTCTTCTGCCTTCTGTTGTGGGGTTTTTTTAGTACTAATAAAAGCATGTGAAAGCAGACGTCTGCCACAGTCAGTGACCTGCTCACTTGCCAGACAGGCTGGAGTTGAGCAGAGGATCCCGGGAGCCCTGCACTGGCAGCAGGGTAAGATGCGAGCCCCACAGCCCCCGTGGCACCACGGCTGCTCATCCAGACGTGCTGGACTCTGTGGCACAAGCCACCAGCTGCCATGGGAAGCTGGGAGTGGGCCAGCAGCGACCAAATGCCCGTAGCAGCAGTTTGCAGGGAAAAGACCCTGACCAGAAGGTGTTAGAGTAAATTCATTTCCAGCCAGCCTATCTAACACCAAGCAGACACAGAATGGTAATAACCCTCTGCCACCAGCTTGCACTGACATTTCTCTGAAGTGGCATTGATTTTTATGTGCATTAAAGGATTCACAGATTAATAAAGAACCACTAAAAATTCTGGCTTACAGGGATCCACAGATCTAAAAGCCGAAGTGCATGGTTAAACAGATCCATGGACATTTGGTTTCCAAAACTTCTGAGTGTCACAAACCTAGTGACGAACCCTGCAGATGTGCAAAGCAGCAAAGATCACAAGTTATGTTCTGTGAGAAAAGCAGCTGAAGTAACTCCAAGGCAGGGGGAATGCATTTAATCACTGAAGGGTGTAATTTTGATCAGTTTCACAAGCAACAGACAAGATAAGTTCAGTGAACACTTTTAAAAAGAAACAAACGCCCTTCAAAATATAAGCATATTTGACAAATACAACATCCCATAGGTCCCCACACTAGGAACTGCTGGTAGTGGAACTCCTTGCCTCTAAAATCTTACCTGGAAAGCTAAAAAGGGGGAGTGGAAAGAAAAAAAGCCCAAAACAAAACAAATCCTGACTTGTGCTTCCATCATGGCTGCTAGCTGCAACAACACAAGCAAGATAAAGTTGAAGACAGCTCACTACAGAGAGCACTAAGGTGTTTCTTTTGATTTAAAAAATAAAAAAAAGGAACAAGAAAATAGACCAGTGCTCCAGGCAGCGTGGTCCTACCAAAACAAATAGTCATAACATTGTAGCTGATGTGCGTTGGCACTAAATCAGACAACTGCTTCCCAGAAGTGTGCAGCAGCCCTGCTTCTAGACTGTGCCTCTCCAGAAGGTTTCTAGCAGGAAAGAGCTCCCTCTAGCACCAGAAGGTTGGCACTGAAATGTAACAACCAGCACCGTTGCTTTCAATTATATTCTCTGTAATGTTGCAAGGTACAGAAAACTACAGGAGGGTCAAAAGAGCAGAACATATTTTAATACACTGTCAGGAGGCACTGCACCCCTTCAGTCAGTCTGCAGCATTAAAGAGTAAGAAAGTAGCTTTAGAAAATAAATAAATCTATCAGAGTATGAAGTGATTGTCATTCTCTCACCTCAGTTTTCTTGTTATCTCAGGAAAAAATATGCTTTGCTTACTTAGCAAACATATTCATTATCAAACGTAAATAGCTCTTTCAACTTCTTAAATAAAAGTGAATCAATGGAATGCAAGAGTCCTTCGGAAATATTTGTGCCAAGTGTGGTAAAATGCTAAACAAACTCAAAATGCTTGATGGTTTAATAAAAGCTATTTCCCAAAAATAATACAAGCACATCACATCAGAGATATAAGCCAGAAAGTTTATCATTTTTATATTCTTGACACTGGCAAAAAACCTAAAATTTTAAGATTCTCAAGAAAATAATCTTTGTATTTCAAGAAGGACGTAGCCTATGTTATTTATGCTGGCTAGCTGAGCAAAACCTTAATGCAGCAGCTAAACTCAATCCCACAGTGACTTATACGAACATTTCTGCTAGCTTGCAGTGTTCCCGAAAGCTGCCTTTAACTAACCCACAGAATACATAAGGGCATGCAGGTGACAGCAGCAGTCCCGTACTCTGGTTATTGTTTCTACATGACATATACGCAAATGACCACAAGGTGGCAGACTGAGCCATCAAAACTTCAGAGAACAGCATTCCTTAGTTTCTCCCTTCGTTTTTTAACAATATAACTTTATAGCAGTTTATAAAAATCAGGAAAAGCAAAGCTAATCATCATTGATACAACTGTTTAAATATTCTGCTACAGTAAGGGTCATTCATACAAAAGCACAGAGGAACCACCAACATTTTGCTTTCTAATTTAACCCAGTCAAAAGAACTCAATAAAGACAAGTGCTAAAGCAAAGCAAAGATTTTACTACAGGAATCAAGTTCTACACAAAGACTGTGTCAACAGCTTGGGGGGGAAAAAAAAAAAAGGAAATTCCAAACCCCAAAATTACATGCAAAGCACAAATTAGTGTCATTTTTAAAGCATGTTTTCTACTGAAATTCAGTTTTTAAAAAATCTCTTCAGCCTCTAAAGAGACTGAAAGACTGAAATCTAATCTACACTTACATTTATACTGCAAAGTCATATGCTTGTGTTGCTATGTGTGGAGTACCCTGAAGTGTTCTTAATTCAGTGTAAATTCTTTGTTTGTTTGTTTCCACAGTGTCAGCTAGCTCAGTTCAAAGTTATGACCATACTTCAAAACAAAATGGAGACTCAAGTTTTAACACAGCTTAACTTCAATAAGATCTGTAGAAACACATTGGTCTTCAACCTTACCTCTGCTCTCCATTCTAATAAAAACCTGCAAAAGTTTATGCCCACATATTTCTGTGTTTCAAATACACTTAGCAACAAACCAGACAAACCCAAACCAGGATATTGGCCCCAAATTCACACTAGCTTCATGAAGAAATTTTTACTCTAGTAAAGCAATACAGACATGAAAAATTGCTACTTTAGACTGAAAAAGTTAAACCTCTCTAAAAACCACACACTTACACTGGTCTCAGTTCTGATTTGCATTAAGGTATGAAACTACAGGCCACAGTAGACTATTCATCCTTACCACAGTTAAAAAGCAAAATGCTGAGCTGAGAAATTCATTGCTCTCAGTGAGAAATTCAGTAATTTCTGTGAAGTGGCAAACAAGCGGAGAGAAGCTTTCATCTTATAATAGTTTGGTTTCTTTTAAATCAAGGGGTAAAAATAAAGTACAATTTAATTCCTTAATTCACTGTCTTGGATTAAGAAAAATAAAATTATCTTTTCAAAATACCTGATAATCACCTTAGGCTGAAAAAGATTTGCCCACTGAGCATACAACAGGCTGATCTTCACTGAAATAACCCATCTTTAGCTCACATTCAGCCAACAGCACACAGGGGAACACCAGGTTCCGAGGTGAGGGTGGAGGTGGGTGGGCGCACCTGCTCCCTGTCACACCTGCCAGCTCCATACCCCACCCCAAGCCCAGGTTTCACTGTTGTGAAAACGGGAGGTCCCACCCGGTCTGGTCCCTCCCCACTGCATTCCTGTCACCTCCCTGGCCCCAGGACAAGTACCCGCTCACAGGGACACAGTTTCAATTTCTCCATTGGCAGCATGAGACCCACAAGGTCCATTGTTGGGGTAGTAGAGGCAATGGCTCAGACGGTGAGAAGGTGGGACCTTAAAGTCTTCAGTGAGATTAGACAAGGAAACCACTGGGAGGAAAGGAGGCATTTGTTGCTTCTGTACGGCTGACTAAACAGTTATTTTGAGTTCAAAGCAGAACCTCCCTTTCCTCTTCAAGTATTTTAATGCTTATTTCCCCAAATTGTGATATGCTAACAAAAGCAGCATCACTAAAAGGACTAGGACAGACTACAGCAACACCAATGCCATCTGGCTTGAACAGAAATTTCTGTATCCACAGAAGAGATGTGTCTGCTCCTAAGTAGGTTTATTCACAACTGGTTCACACTAGCATGCCAGGCTCTCACCAACAGCAGCTCAGAAGATGATACAAGTTACTGTCTTCAGAGACAGCAACCTCTGAAGGAAAGACAGGTGAGGTGGCAGGGGAAGCTATGGCAGTTATTCCAGCCAAACCTATCTCCAAAGGTAAGACCTCACCCTAAGGGTGAGCTCACAGCTTGCAAATATTACAGGAGCAAAACCACAAAAACCAACTTACAGCATGACAAAAAATTCCAGTATTGCCGATACCAACAATCCCTGCCACACACACGAACATGAAGTAGTTGCCTTCACCACCAGCTTCCCAGCAGTAGAAAAAAAATCCTAAACACAGTCACAGGGGCTGTGCAGGAGATTGCCCAGCTCTGTATGCACTTATCAGCGAGCCATACCAAGAGTCACTTGTTGAATCGATTAAAAATCAAGTATTTGTTATGTACTACAAAATTTTGTTTTCTTACATCAGAATCTTCATGGGGGGGGGAGGGAAGGGTGGGGCTGCCACACCAGAAGCCTGCCAGAATCCAACCTATTATACTGCAATTTCAGATACATTATTCGTTTTAACTTCACTGTAAGTTACCACATTTTCCTGCAAGCCAAAGTTATAACAATTTATTGACTTCATGCTAAATTGGCAGCTACATGGATATAAATGAAATGTTTAAATAAGTGAAATTACATATGTCAAATAGCCCAAATTGGTACTTTTGTGAATGAAATCCCATAGGCCATATTTTGAAGATGTATACAGATCATATAATTTGCTTTTGTAAATATACCTGAAACAACTATTTCCTTTACATAAGCCCATTTTCAAATATATAAAAAAATTGTAAGCTATCAAAAACTAATAAAAGTTCATTTCTGAATGCAGAACAAAACTGTTCATTCTCAATACATTCAGCTTCTCAACAAAGATGGCCCAAAGCTTGGTCTATGAGTCTGGCAGAGCAATCAATTAGCATTTCCTTTAGCCAAACTTGGCATTTTTAATACTGAAGTTTGATTCTACAAACAGAAAACCTAACTATCCTTCTCAATGATCTCTGTCCTGTTCATTAACCACATTTAGCACAGCTTCATATCCCATTTGTTCTTCTCTACTCCCAAGGAACTCCTGCTTTCCTGCCAAGAGAAACTCAGACCTATTCAGTCATCATCCAACCCAATACAGCCTAGCCCTTCCCAAGGAGCAGAACCATCAGCTCCCAGACAAGCTGCAAGCCTCGAAAATCAAAATTCCTTACACTGTTTCAAGGGGACTCAGCTCAGCAGAGTTGCTCTGATAAGCATCCTCCATCTCACCACACTGCCATTATAATTTGTTCTCTTTTGCTTGTTACCAGAAAAATGTCAAAAGTGGAGAGGCAGGAAGCAAGAACAAGTACTGCTGGAGACAGGTGGAGAGCAAAGCCAGGTACATGGGTAGGAAGATAGCTGTAGAAGCTTTGCTGTCACCAGTTTGCCACCTAACAGCCTCGTCTACCTTTCCATAAACTCCTTGTTAACAGGAAATAGCTTGGCTAACCTCAAAACCACAGCTGTCCAAGACAATGATGAGACAATTTGAAACCAAGGAGTTTCTAAAAACAAACACCTTCTTATTCATAGTCCAAGCAGGTGACTAGGATTCAAAGGCAACTTTTGAATTTAAAGGTCTGTTAGAGCCATCAAATGCCAAATTGATTACCTGAACTTCAGCCAAATGTTTAAGTGGCCACTAAAGTTCCGAGACAATCTGCCATCTTTAACCTGTATTAATGTCTCAACTAACATGCATTATATTTGAGGAAATTCATAACAAAACATTATAGCAACCAGGCATGACTAAGGTTGGAGTCAGCCTTCATCAAAGGCCTTTACAGGCCATCAAGCCAACCCAAGTCTTTGCTTACTCTGCTCCAGCCAGGCAGTGAGAAAAGAATATGGAAATTATCTTGTCAAGACTTGTTGACACACAATTGTTATTTTTAGCTCCACTGTGGGGAGGGTGGGGACATTTGTTCAGGGTTATGGGTGGAATTTCTAAACTGGATTAGAAACAGGAGGAATGGGCAATTTTAATCTGAAACTGCAGTACCCACACATGAAGCTAATCAGGAAAAACTCCAAAACCTAAAAAAAAAAAAAAAAAAAAAAAAAAAAGGAGAAATCCTATATTCCTGGTTTGTCTTAACTGGGAGTTGTCCCAGTACAAAACAAAAATAAGTTCCTTCAGAAACTTCAACTGCATTACTGCCTCAATGTCAGAGGCCAAAGAAACACCAGAGGATCATAGTGAAAGTGCTATGGAGAAAATGTTTCAATGGGATACTTAAATCATCCTTCCTGTCTTTCAAATGTATTTTGTTTGGTTTTGTGAACTGCTTTGTTTGTAAATTAACTACCCTCAAAAGACAATTTCATTAAATTTTTATTTATGTATTTTAGGTTATTGGTTTTTTTCTAACAGGGATGAGTTAAAAACCTCTACTTCTATTGAATGCCTCACATTTACATATAAAAACAAACAGGTTTTGGTTTTCAATCTCACCAGCAGAACCTGCTCAAACATGGCAAAATGAGTTGGAAGGTTCAAGGACCCACCCACACTAACAGAATTTTAAAGCCAGCTCAAGATCAGTACAATTGATCGAGCATAACCTGCTGGTCATAAGGCTTTTAGCAGAATAAAGAAAGTAAGACATTTGTGATTATAATCATCCCATTAAATGGGGAAATAAACGTAGAAAGGGTAGACACAAATTAAAGCCTGCCATCTCACAGAAGTCACAGAACAAACTAATGAGCACAAGAAATTACAGGGTAGGACCATGCATTTCTTTTTGCTTTCCAGATTCTCAGAAGTCAGACAATTAAACGCTTAACACAAAAGCCTAAATTCTGTAGTAAAAAATCCAAACTCTGGTTGCAGGTCCAAATGCAAACAAAATAGTTTCACTACAAAAGATCTCTCCTACTGACTGCACAGTCCACAATTATTAAAGGTATTTAAGTTATTCACCATTAAAAATACATATAATTGACTTTTCGTATTTTTTCAATATTTATAGCCAACAGTTGGGAGTTGGTATTACAGCTGTTCTAACCATTTTCACACTCATTGCACAAGCATTCACATCTTTTGTTGCAAAATTATGCCAGTTCCAAGGGGTTTTTCCTTTTTTTGTTTTTCTTTTGGTAATGCTAAGTAGAGTCTCAAATTGTTTTGAGTTTGTTACCTTGTCCCATTTACTACCTACATGGAATAAGACTCAATATCCCACTAAACAAAAATAAAACCTATACTAATAAATATATCTATTAAATATAATGAGACTTTTTAAACAACTACTTGTAGCAGAGATGAATTTTATATAAGTTTATCCAAATAGAGAGGACTATAATGATTAGTAGCTTTTAAATAACAAAATAAATGAAAAAAAAAAAATCAGGAATGAAGAATCAAACTGGAAAAGTGATAAACATTCTGCATTAAACAGCCAAAAGAGTAACTCCTAGTTGGCACCAGATTGTGATGACAGAAGCATTTTAAAGGATCTAAGCCTAGAGAGTGATAAAAAGAAGAGCATCAGGGTGTGCAGGAAAAGGAGACCATGCTATGTCAGATTTGGTTGCCTACTAAAAATAGGGTTAGCAGTTAGCTGTGGTTAGTGGATCTCCAAGAGCTGTTGGAACAAAATTAAGGTATGACAATTCTCATATGCTTTTGCCGGTGGTAATTAGTCTACAGGTTTCAAAGCAACCAGGGTTAATATCCATGGTACCAGTTTAAGCACAAGGACTCCAGTGCAGACAATCTGAGCATAACTAACCACACAAACTGCCACGAAAGGAAGCACATCACTCCAGACTTGACCTACATTGAATCTTCATACAATTTTCCTTCTAGTGGCCAAGGGGAATCTATTTTCTGAAAAAAAAAAAAATCTGTACAGTCTAGATCACGGTGCTTCAACATCATAGCAAATTGGTAAGCACAGCTATACAGTATTCCTTCTTCAAATGCATTATTAAAATGGCTATGATAATTTTTAAAAATCCCAGTGACATATGCTTTGTAGTATACTGGTCTTCACAGCGTGCAAGATTTCTTAAATGGGGCAGGTATTGCAAAATATGAGCAAGTTGCAATGACATTTAAGAGCTGTCATTTTTCAATTGATCTGTAGTAACTGCTCGTGATAATTTTAAGCTTTCCAATACAAACAAGTTTTGTGAATTTAGTAACAAGATAAGGTGGCAGTGTAGTTTGGCTGATGAAAGGGTAACACAGTAAGCCACATCTGCACAATCACTGGTGATCATCTGTCTCCATCTGAAGGTCTTAACAGTCCCAACTGCATGTTTCATGTCACTTCTCAGGAACACCAGCATTTTACCATGGAAGATCTCAGAATTGGCTTCCTTGTGTCTTTGGGACAGACAAGGTCGGCAACAAACCACCAGGAGGGCTTTCAGAACCGTCCCCTGTACTGAACATCACCACATGCCAGCCCCTGCTTGGTGTTTCTCTCTTGCCAAGCAAAAAAATCCAAACCTAAATCCAACCCAGAAACAAACCTCACATTCCGGTTGTGAAAAATCAGTTCCCAAGAACAATTCAATCCTAACCCAGCCAGCAACATGTTCATTTCCAGAATCCCCCACAGCATCAGGGCATCTTCCACTTTGTAAACTGGGTTTTTACAGAAGCCCCCAGGGCCGGGGCAGACCCCAATCACTCCCTCCAGAGGTTGCTTGTTGCAAACAACGACCTCCAACCCAGGGCTGGCACTGCAGCATCCTGGCTTATTACCATGACAACTCACATCCAGAAACAAAAGAAACCTGCACACGTTGGAAACTGTGCTCTGCCAGAACTTGCAACAGAAATATCTCAGTAGTACTATAATCAACAGAAAATACAGTGAGTTATTTTCTATGGCTGGCTTACAACCATTTTATATTGTTGGCTTACAACCAACCAAAGCAAAAAAAACACAAAAACAAACAAAACAAAAATAAAGTTCGCCTTTCCAACCACCGAGGCAACAATGAGCACTTGTTGAAGTAAAACAGCACTGTTACTTTTTGCTTTGGATTATTTTCTTTTTATTACATAAAAATCATGATGCTCAGTTGTTTTACATTTATGATTTTAAAAATTGCAGATAAAATGAAACTATGAGGACCAGGGAGAAAAAACTACACCACAACTAATTTTAAAGGTTTATACCCTGATTCACATTTTATATTAATGTATGTAAACAAAACATGAAGATTCATTTCAAGGGCTACAGTTTTTCCAGCATTCAAACATACAACTCCACTTAGTTCAGTTAACACTTCAAACAAAATCTTTGTCATTTAATTAAAAGAAGAAAGCAAAGAATCATATTCATTTGTAATTTTGGAGCAGTTGACTTTACACCAGCATATTTCAGAGCATTTCTTCCAAAATATATTAATCTCACTTGAAGCATCAACAGTAAGTCACATTAAAATTACTGCCGGCCTACCAGGAAAATTATCATCCTGAAGAACCTATTTGCATGTCAAATCAATCCTCACCCAAAAAAAATCATCTCAAAAGCTGCTAGGATTAATTCTCTGTGTAAAGCAAGAAAGTATTAGAAAAACACAAAGTACTTTCCACAGAAAAATCTCCAAGTCCAAATGTCTTTGTTTGCTCAGGTATTTTCCTGAAAAAGAGGCTGTATTTAATAACTCCAGATGTCCATCTATTGGGGCTTTTTTCCCTTCTTATAAGCAATGGTAGGATTCTGAAAGGGAACTGAGTTTCGGGTAGTTTGGTTTTTCCAAATATCACTGGGGGGTGTATCAACTTCCATATCTCAGATATGCTTACTGGAGACACTTTTCTGTTACAATTCAATCAGATTTTTGCACTTTCAGAAGAACGACAGCCACCTAAGAAATGTTCAAGTCAAATAGAGAAACAGCCCTAGAGGTCAAACTTCTATGGGGTTACTAGTGGTGAAGTGTGGCCTCTGTCATGTAACCACCCTTGAACCCGAGTACTGGAAGAAAAGATAGAAAACCAAACTAACAACCATTCATTGCTGAATGGGTTGGACTTTCTGTCAAACACCAGGAGAGCATCTGACACCTCAGTGAGCCATCCATACTTGCCAAAGCCACCTCCTCTTTGACTCAGGCTAATGGTCTGACTCTTTTTGGTTCCAGTCCAACAAGTAGAGCTCATGCACGTACCCACAGCCAGCCCACATGAGGCTGCCCTAGCACAAAGGGCATGAGGGATCACTCTGGCTTGGCAGAAAAGCAGGTGCATGAGCTGGGTTCAGCCTATCTGCTCTGCTGATGCCTGTTAACACAGAGCAGCTTCAGCCAATGTAATGGATCACTGCCCTTATGGGGAAGGACTTTACTCTCTTGCTTCAGGTCTGACCCAGCACTGAACCCACGGAAAATCATCAGGAAGAGCACTGAAGTTTAAAGGAACATCACACAGTGAAACTTCACTGGATTGCTCTACCAGCCCCTAAAAAAAAAAAAAAAATCCATTCTGGAGAGAACAAGCCATTCAAACTGGTTTTGCTGTACCATATATACTCTGAGGGAATCTGGAAACACACTTCTCTCTACAATCCCCCATTAGCAGCTCTAGATAGCTGTTTCTCAGCACTTTGAAATCCCTTTCATCTTATCAAACCTGCTGAAGGGATCCATCAGATCTAAATCCACTTCTGTGCATCAGGACATATCAACACCAAGAGCTAACACCTGTATTGTTTGTCAAATCTCCAACTCTGTGGCTTAAAACACTGCATTTGTACCACAGGTTACAGAGATGTTTATACAGACATGATTTTCACTCACTCAATCACACACACGAGATTATGAAATGGCTAGAAGTTGTGGATAAAGCTGATGTACTGGCTTACTCTGTTCCCTGACTCGGCTGTCACTGTATTTTTTGTCATCATGTAAAGAGATGGAAATACTACCAGCTATTTCTTTGTGATCAGGGGCTTCACAGTAAAGAACACAAGGCCATCCAGTAACAGTGACTGCTTACAGCTGGGTCTACAAACTGCCTACTGAATTAAGAGTTTAATTTCTAATAACTGCTAATGAGATATCTGGCTGTCATATCACAATTAATTTTCTTTTGTTATACTAGTTTTGCCCCCCCCACCAGCCCCATCAAAGACAGACATTTACAAGTCGGCGGGTGGTGCAGCTGCCAAAGGACCAACAGCAAGTGTTGTGGGATGGAGAAACCAAACAGACCAACACATGAAAACCCCAGCCACAGCATAGCAGCAGGCAATCTCTTAGAATCTTAATCCAACCCATATTAAAGGGAATCAGGTTTTTCAACCTCCAGAGTCTTCCCAAAGCAGTACCATATGTCAAATTCTTAGCTTAGTGTAAATTAGAGTTAGAGATATAACACTGAGTTCCTAATGCATAATAAGACACACATTCTTGATTTCATAATAGAGTATTTTGGCCCAGATCTTAAGCATCATTATTTACAAACTTTTAAACCAAGTCTCAATACAAATAAGCTAAATAGTTGTTTTGTCAACTAACTTAAGACTGTGCATGACAGCTATTGATTGACCAAATCCTAACAAGGTACTGCTTAACAGTTGAGCAAGCAACATTTTTTCCTAAACACTGAATGTATACCCTCACAGCAGCTTAAAATCACATGTTTGAACTCTGAAATTGGACATTAAAAGTATGCACATTCCTCTTTAGAGATTACTGCTTATCTCTTGAGTTAGTAATTCACCACTGAGTCCTACTCACTTTTAACACTCAAAGCTACTCCAAGCAGAGCTTGGAGCATCACAGTGAAACCTCACACCCCGCCCCAAAGCGCTCTGACAGACAATAGGTGTGATCTCTGCCATTGGTGCCTGAGAGAAGCCCTTGTAATGCTATTAGAAACCCAACTCTAAACAGGTTCAAGCACCACCACACTATCTCAGCATTCCTAAGAGCATACTTAAGAAATACGACCAATGTTAATTACCTGCTTGCATAGCCCTAAAACGTGGAAAAGAGACAAGCACCTTTCCACTCCTCTTCCTGAGTCTGGCACAAGAACATACGAGTGACAAACATGATTTCAAACAGCAAGAACATTTCCAAAAGATACAACAGCCTAGGATGATGCAGGATGACAAGAAATGGGAGACCTGTGCAGAAGCACTGCTGTCTCCTTCAGGAGCCAGGTGGGAGCCAGGGAGCTTATTCCAGGAGTATCAGGTGGGACTTGAGGCTGACCTTTGGGCACAAAGGCAGAGGGTGATTAGTGACAATGTGACTAACAGCAGAGGACTCCTACATAGGCTTGGCACAGTGACTGAGGTAGATCAGCTCCCAGGCTGCAGAAGGCTAGGAGCGTGAGGCAGGAGGACACCATCCTGTGGTGTTTGCCATAAGGAACCAAGATCCAGGCCTTGTTACTAGCTTTGGCCTCCACTGGCTGCCTGCTGGTACCAGTAGAGCTAATCACTGTTTCTGCTCTCTGCTCTCCAACCCCACTGGGAAGAGCTCATTAAGTCAGAAGCCTGGCAATGGCCACAACAACAGTCTCCATGCACTTCTAAAGCACTTCTCTGCTGGCAAAATAAGCCTTAGAAACCCTGGGGAGTGAGGTGCAATAAGTAACCCCACAGGGAATCTGTTCCAAAAGCAACAGAGAAGGATCGAAACTAGTTCTGTGGAAACCCCTGGCTTCTCTGCATCCTGCTCACTGCCCCCAGGTCTAGAAACATAGCTCAGGAGTTACTCACACCATCCCTGCATCAGAACAAGCCTTCCTCAGACCATGCCTGCTGCCTCCACTCGTGTTGCGACTCAACAAAAGCATCCGGTGGGACCTGAACTCTCTTTGAAAGATCATGGAAGCACGTGTAATGCAGATAACAACTGACAGGGAAGCCTGTGACGGTTGAGACTTTTTTCTTTTAAAACAACATCCTCAGTTACATTTAACACGTATCATGACTATTATTGCTAGAGTCTACATATCAAAGGGTGGCTTGTCTGTCAGATTTTATCTGTTTAATCTGCAAGTGGTGAGTGGCCTCAGGCAAATTGTCTAGTTCAAGAAACAGAAGTCAGACTGTAAACTCTTCATCTGGAAGAGGTGATATAGCTGCACTGCTTTCAGGTCATAGTGTTGTTGTTTCTATGTCCAGGACCCATACGTTACATCGCAGTACTTCTGCCAAAAGAAGCATCTACTTTGCCAAGTTACCCACTCAGCCTTCTGTCTCTCACCAGCATTTTTAACCCATTTCACCAGTTTGACTTTTTCAGAAAGATCTGAGGTTTTTTTGCTCCTTCATGAACCTACCAATTGTTGTACACCAGCGAATACCTCTATCATTTCCGTTAATTCAAATAAAGCAATTCATTATACTTCTAATACATTCCCTTCTATAGTTTCACTACTGCTAGTATTGAGCCATAACAGGCAGACACATGGTTGATGGCCTGCAGAAAAATTAATCAGGGGTCTCAAAGCAGCTGCTACAGGGCAAAAAGACTTCAGAAACTACCAGGGGAGGAAAGAAATTGTCACTTCTCTTGGAAGTCTCAAATCCTATAAAAAGACTGAATTAATGCAACAGCAGCTCCAAGGCCCCACACATTTTATGGCCACCCAAATCCTGCAAAACCTTGTAGAAGTTCTATGAAGGTTCCAGCTGTACTTTTAAATAAAGCTTTTGGCACTTGTGAAGGTATAGGAAACAACTAGGAGCTCTAGAACACGTACATCAGCTGCATGTGTCTGTGAAAACAATCAGCACTGCAATAATTTTAAAATTTTTCTTATACTTTATGGCTGTTCTCAAATAGGAGATCCTGCAGCTTCCTTCCTTTCCTTACTTTGACTGCAGAACACCAAGATTACCCTTGGTGTTTTTTCTCCCACAACTCCATGAATTGGAAATAAAGATTTGGCTACAGCTCTCACAAGCAACAGATTTCAGCCATCTGCACCTCACATAACACCTTGACTCTACTTAAGCCAAATCCTAATTGATCACTTCCATTTACTAGATGCAGTAGCCCAAAACCTGCCTCGAAAAGGCACAGTCTGGGGAAACCTGCACTCACTAGTGCCATGCTAAACTGAAATTCTACCCTGGAGGATTGGGAAGGCCTTTTTGCAACCCTCCAGAGATCACTTCACCATCAGAATCTATGCACTGACCCAGCACATGTACTATGTGCTCTCTTCTGCCAGCTCTCCTTGGGTGGGTACTGTACAGATGAAAGACCACGTTGACAGACAGAAGCAATTGCTTCTCAAGTTTCCACAGCAAGTTTTGCCAGGAGATTCCCCAGTGTTACAGTCATGATTTAGCTAGCTCTGAACAATTGTCTCACCCAGAGGTCTGTTCTGAGCTTTTTTTGCCATTGACTTGCACTCCTTTCTGCTTTTCTTTTTATTGGAAGATTTATTAATTAAAAGTCAAGAAGAGCAAATGCCTTGTTTTCTGTTTTTGGTGTTGTGTTTGTTGTGTTTTTTTAAAGTACTGAAATACTACATTTTCATTTTAGTATATCAAGTAGTCATGGACTCCTACTCATATACCCTGCATTTACTGAGCAGTTTCCTTCCAAGGATATCTTCTTTTCTTTCCAATAGCATGTGAAAAAATCCAACCTCAAGATTGAATGCACAAATGCATACTCTCTGAAATTATTAACTTGCACTGTGAACTGAATAAGCTGAATAACAAACTGAATAAGCAGTAAGAGATTGGCTATTAGAGGTAAGCTATTTACTGATTTAAGGTTACAGTCACAATCTGTGTACAGAGCACAGCTGGACGCAGAAGTATATACAAAGACTATTTGCCCTTCAGTGAACCTTAGTTTAGGGTCAACAATGTATCCTTAACGGTATCATGGGGATGGTGGGATTGCCAGGTAGGGGGCTTCTTAGGCATTTAGGGTAATAGTCAAAACAGTGAGGGTACACGGAGAGGACAGCACAACACTGTGCTCAGGCTCTTGTAAGAAAGTCTACAGGTTAAACTTTGTACAGTGCTATGTGTCATAGAGCGTTTTAGAGTTACTTTAAAAATATTCACTATTTTGGAAATTAATTACATATTTATTTTTTTAAATAGCAGAATAAAGGAATTTTTTTCAAGCAGCTATGTTGTATAACAGATCCTTAGGCATTTCTCCTTTTTAGGCTTTGGCAATGGCTGGGCACCTTGCGCCATCAGTATGGTCTCGCTTGGTAACTGCAGGAGTTATTTAAGGCCAGCCACTCTTATTTTTGCTGCAAGTCATTTGGAATTCCTGAGGGACAAGGAAAGGGGAACAAATACTCTATTCAACACTGATCCAGAGACATAACCGAAGAAGGAAGCACAAGTCCCAGTAACAAACTGAGTTGCAGCAAGGCCTGACTTCACAGAAACTTTTCAGAAGTTACTTGTAATTCTCTTTTTCATTCAGTTAAATATAGAAAGTCTTAAAAAAAAAAAACAACCCACTCTTTTACAGAAATAATTTGAGTTGAATTATGAAAGTTTGTCAGAAAATAAAATGTAGTTTTAACCTTGATTTTATACCTTGGCAGAAAAACAGTCTATACTACACTAACAACTTTACAGGAACTGATTAAACTTGCAAACCCGATATAAAAAATTCAAAAAATTATTCAGAGAAAAGAGGTAGTAAAGACTAAGTTTGACACAAAGGACTAGTTTTTCCAAGGTACATATCAAACAAGTGAATCAAGGGCTTCATCTTTTATTTCAATACATTTATTCTTTTGACTGAAGAAAGAAGGCTTTTGTACATAACCTGTATGTGTCTCAATTTTCACCACTTTTGAGCCCGCTAGCTAGTTGCACAGATGATTTACAACAGGAAGGGAAGAAATCAAGACATGCAAAGAATCTGGAAGTAATGAGCTAAAGGGCTGGAAAGAATACGGAAGGCACAAGTTGGGAAAATTAAATACTTGAACACAAATATTTACACACATTCTTTATGCTCACAGAATAAGTTGTTTTTAAAAATAAAAAAACCTTTCAAGTACTTCATGCCAACCTAAGTGACCTGAAACAGAAGTTCAGCTTTTCCAGGCTTTCTAAAGTTAATATTTTATATTGAGTTTCCCTTAGTACATTTACTAAAAGTGAGTTACGTGTTAGCAAATCAGAGCACCCTACTCACTTTCAGGTTATAAATATATTTTTACATTTTTACAAATAAAAGTTAATCTCAAAAAATAACAAAGCTCCATTTCTATCGAGTAAATACAGCTTAAACAAAAGATCCTGCAGAAAAGTAATGCTTAGACGGAAGCTCTGATGGATAACATTTCTCCCAACAAACAAGCAAAGGACTAGCCCAGGCTTTCACTCTCGGCTCTCACAACAAGCTGGCAGAGGACTCAGGGGTTGAGCTGGAGAAGCTTCAGCATTTGGCAATAGAAGACCAAGAAGTCAATATCTGGCTGTCTGACAAGACAATTTTCTGGCTGTAATCTCATTCTCTTAAGCAAATTAAAACAAACAAAAAAAACCTTTTGTTGCCCTTCTGGTTAATGGTATTTCATTCACTGGAACAGCCTGCTGTTTGAGTGCTTAATACAACTCTTACCAAGAATAAGTTTTATTTCTGACCTCAAGCCAGCAGAAGAAAGCCTCAGGCAGTACTCAAAACACTGAGATGGCTTGCATGTGTCCAGGCTAACTCCTGCAGTGTGCTTTGCTTTACTGAAAACAATAGCATATAACCCATATGAAAACAGGGTTATAGATTGACAATGTACCCAAAGAACGAAAAGAATCATGACCAAACACAACAAACAAAGGCTTATTGTATTTGCTATTCACTTGATACTAAAGTACACCCTAAAATACTTTGAAGCAACAGTAACATTTTGAAAATTAAGTGATTGGAATAAATATACTGAAGCAGGTGTGCAAAAAAGAATTCGCTTTCATTTCTTAACCAGAAATATTTCACTGCCTCTTTGTACCTGGCTCTGGTGTCAATATTTCTGTCCAAAATGTCATATTATTAAAAGGCATGAAGAGGCAAATCAAACAAGCTCTTTTCACAAGTGCAAATTTTTCAACAAGTAACACTGTATGATTGTCCAAAGTCCTAGACACTATTCAAGAACCACCATGCTACTGCAGAATTACATTTTGACATTGCTAAAGTACTTGATTTAGCCTTGAAGTAGTTCCGTTTACAAGCACCTGCACTTTTTATAACAAGTCTGCTTTTTTAAATGTAACATTTCCTACATGAACACATCAACACTAAATCCCACAGTTAATGTGATTTTATAAGGTTCTGTTTCAGGCCAGTAAATTGCAAAAACTACTTAAATATTCATAAGCTTTTTACAGAATATGGAAAGCAAAAGTAACCTCTTACTGCTAATACATCTGGTTGTCTCCACTGTTTCCTACTTCACTATTAGAATCCCAGGAAAAACAGTAACTGTTTTGAGACCAAGCACAAAGAAGTCCTAATTATTGGAAATCCCTCAACAAACCTAAGCAGCAGAGCAAGATTAATACAGTCACAAGACCCAGAGATTAAACTATTTACCAAAGAATCTGTTCAACAAAGCAGTCTAATACCAAAAGATTACCAAAGCTAGATTTTCAACAAGATAAGAAGGGTCAAGAGACTTAGAACAGTGCAAAACATCTCCCTAATAACGGCTTCTTCTGAAAATAAAAATGTTTGAGAGGAAAAAGATACTAGATACTACCTTGCTGACTTCTAATTAAAAAGCTTCATTAAAAAAAAAAATAAACAAAAAAGAAACAAGAATAACTCTCTAGATATTTTAAACTAAGAGCCAAAATTACTATAAACACATTACAACATAAGCCAAGTCACATGCTGACCAGTAAAATAAGCCCTTTGGTTTAAACTACATTTAGAGATAAAGAATAGGTGTCAAAACAAATAAAACAACAAAAAGAGCCTTATCCTACTGGATGGGGCTTTGATCAACCTGGTCTAGTGGGAGGTGCCCCTGCTCATGCAGGAGGGTTGGAACTACATTATATTTAAGGTCCCTTCCAATCCACATGATTCTATGACTCCTACCTCCCCCCCAAAAAATAATAATTAAAAAAAAAATCTATCTGGTATCTTGGAAACATTATGCTGCTCAAATAAGTAAAACTGATGCCAAATTTTAATTGAAATTTGAAATAAAGAGTCTACAATGCTAATTGTAAAAAATTATCTATTCAGTGTATTCCACAAATCTGACACAAGATTCTCTCACATAAACTGTTATAAACACTTTGAAGGGAAGGAGGAACAACCCATGTCAGACCTAGAAGAGAAACATCTTATCAAGCTAAAAAAAAAAAAAAAAAAGGGGGGGGAT
>NW_009952973.1:4596394-4622387 GCF_000747805.2 Chaetura pelagica | reverse complement strand
CAAAGAAGGCTCTGAGGTACCCAGACCTGATGGCAAGCAAGCATCACCAGTCAGACTTCTAAATCGCAGTTGAACAGGACATGGTAGAGTGAAATTGAATAACCCAGAACCTGGAACAAGACTGTTCAAACTAGAAACTTCAGGGGCTGTTAGTGTTTTTGTTGTTTTTCTTGTAGACTGTGGGAGAAAAACCTTCAGCCCACTTACCCAAAGGATTCAGAAAACCCTATCACTTTACTCCAGGACCAGATAGCTTTCAAAAGATACATTCACTATAAAGTATAGATATGTTACAGAAGATGTCATAGGAGTTCCCATATGTTACAAAGAAACTCAGATACTTTTTAACACATTCTTGATTTAATCAGAAACTTCCACTTGCACAATTTTTAAATATATGCTCTTAATAAAAAGAGTATTTCACATTAAAAATTTTAAATCAAGCTGGCACTGTTGCCACCTGAGTTTGCACTGAAAAAAAAGGTCACTCCTAATGATCTAATAATCTGATATTTTCTATTTAGCAGTATTTTATTTTGCTTTTAATTATTTGCCCAGCATGAACTAGATGGGAAACGCCTTACAGCTGCTAAGAGAATCTGCTACATGAGAGGTGTGCAAGTTGGACTCAGTTGTACTCCTGCCTTTCCAGGCTATGGCCTTTAAACTGATGCCTGACCGAAACAGGACAGGGAAAGACCTGCTGCTCACCCACAGGCTTTCAGTGACCATTAACAAAGCTCAATATGTTCTCCATAAGCCTGGGAGAGCGCTCGTATGAAGCCTGAAATCCTTCCTTCCATCTAGGGCATCCAACAGAGGGAAAATGAGGATGACAACAGAGGGATTAACAAACTATTACAGCTCCCAGATTCCATGCTCCAGTTTCAGAGACTGGCCAGCTGGTCACAGATCCCAGAGGAGCATTTTCTAGCTGAAGAAAACTGTACCACCAGACAGTGCTGCCCATTCTCTGCTGCGTCTTCAGCGATTCCCTGCCCCAGTGACCCAGTGAGGACAGCACAGAAGTATCTGCTGATAAATCACACTGCACTTCATGGCATCCCAGGCAGGTAACCCAGCTGGGAGGAGTGTAGGAACAAAATGCATTCAGTGGTGGAAAACAAGTATAATAGGGCAGGGATTTTGCCCTACATACTGAACTTATTCAGCCCTCAATTGTAAGAAATTGCACGTTTGTGGAAATAGATGGTTTTGGTGTAGCCAAACCTAAGAGCAATATAAGAATTGATGAGAATTCATGAGTAAACTCAAGGCTATACTATAGCTTAAGTTGTCAGTGCTCATAGCTTCTATATTTATACCACATCTAACTCAAGTTCAAGAGCAACTCATATCAGCCACACCCTCCCTGCCCTGGCATGTTAAATAATTATATTTAATAATGCTTTTTTAGTAGGCCCTCATTTACCCAGTCTCATTAACCTGGTGACTTGAAAACAATAGGGCTTCTTGTACACAAAGACAGAGGATGCAGCTGCTTCCATCTATAAATAAGATGTTGTACCAGATGCGACTGCTATTGTTTCAGCAGTCCATTGGTTACATGAGAATGTGGGAAGCAAGGGTCAAGGTGTGGGGTTTTTAGTTCCTTTCTTCGAATTGAGAGCACCATCATCTTAAAAAAAGACCAAAAAGGTGAACAGAGGAGAAATACAATACTTTATTCAAGTCAGCTCCCATATAATCTAGCTTTTTGACATAGGATTAACCTGAACAGCAATGACAGAAACCACCAAACTGTCAATCTGGTTTTGTATTTTAACATTCATATATCAAACGCCAAAGTTGTCATATTCTGTATATCCAGCAATACTTTAAAACACCTATAGTAGATCTGAGCTTTCATTAAGATCAAGGAATCATAAAATATGCTGAGTTGGAAGGGACCATCAGGATGATCAACTCCAACTCCTGTCCCTGTGTAGAGCATGCTAACAATCATACCATGTGCCCAAGAGCATCATCCAAATGCTTCTTGAACTCAGGCAGGATTGGTGTTGTGACCACTTCCCTGAGAAGCTTGTTTCAGTGCTAGACCACCCTCTGGCTGAAAAGCCTTTTCCTCATATCCAATCTCCCCTGATTCAGCTTCCTGCCATTTCCCTGAGTCCTGTCATTGGTCACAGGAGTGAAGAGATCAGTACCTACCTTTACCTTACCTCTTCCCCTCATGAGGAAACCACAGACTGCATCTTGCAGCTGGAAATACATATTTACTTGCATTTCAATCATACCTCAAAATTTCAAGGAGGACATAGATGAACTATAGTATAAAAGCCTGTATCACCAGCCAACCAAGACAGGAGTACATTTGATTAGGAGAATGAATGTAGGAATCATTTGACATATATCACACTCAAAACCAATCTGTAAGTACCCAGGACTTTGAGCTCACCCTGAGCCACCAAAAGCAGATGGGAGACACGAGTAGGGGAGGATGTAGAAATCAGAGGGCCTGCAGCACCACTTTAATCACAGTGCATCTAAAGGAGACAAGGATAGATTCCAGCGTTGTGAGAAGCAAGGGATCCACAAATGAAGACAGGAAGGAGAAAGCTGCTACCTACTCTCACATCAGATACTGAAGCTTCACTGATCCTTGGTGAGTATTTCCTTTCTGATTGACTTTTTTCTTTTCTGCTGACATCAATTAGAGTCAGTTATACCATCCACTAATCCAAATAAGCATTATTATCAGTTAAATTTACATTAGAAAAACCTTAAGATATTTCATCAGCACCTTTAGTTCACAAAAGTGTGAATTTTCCTAGAGAAAGTGTATTAAGACAACAGTACTGTACTGGGTATGTAATAATCAAACCACTGGGATCTGGCTGCTCTGTGATACCCAGGAGCTGCTGGTAGCAAAGAACCTTTGTTTGGCCATTCTGCTTCTAGCTCTCTCTTCTCAGCAGCTCCTACCAGCCAGGATACTACAGTAGAGGTGCACCCTGAGCCTCAACACTGGTGCTCACAGAGGAAATGCACCTGCATGGGAAAGTGCTTCTATCTTTCAAGGTGTTTCAACACCACGTAGAAATGTAAGCATTTCTGACAGAGTAAAAGCACAATCCAACAAAAACTACAATGAGCTTAAAATTCAATGGATCTACTATAAATAAAGGAACAACAGTTAAGAACACAAGTGTTTCACTTCTAAACCTCAGAAGTTTACATGCATTATGTTGGAAGAAACTTCCTCTTTTGTGCTTGCTAACAGGCAACCCCTATTTTTACTCTCAATATTGGCACAAGTTTCCAGCATCAATCAGTGACTCTTCCTTTATGTTTAGCAGAAGAATGTGACTTCCATTGAGGGTAACAAAATAAAACAGAATTCACCAAGTATCTCACAGGATTCTTCAGATTGCTAACTCAAATATTTTTATCAAAGAAAAGCATTACAGCAAATTGTGCTGCCTCCACACACATTCACCCCTCTGATAAATTTTCAAATTGAGGAGCAAGGCTGGATTCAAAATTAAATAAATGGCACCAACTCACATGGTCCTAGATTACTGATCATCTGGCTTCCTCTTAGTCATGGCCAGAACCATTTGAAAAATCACACAAATCTACAAACATCTGGAACTGTAATAAAACATGCTAAATCACTTATCAGCTACACACACAAGATGCAACAGGAATTATTAAGTTCTCAAGTCTTTTTCAGAAAGCAAAGTATTTTTTCAAGTCTTCTTATAATATTAGTGTTTCAATTAAAGGATTACATTGACCTGACATAGTTTGACAACTGCGTAGTCAAACACATCAGCTTTACAGAAATATGTCCAGGGTCTTGACATTGTAAAGTTATCTTAATATAATGCTTATCTGACACTTATCTTTTTCCTGAAAAATGTGTTCTTAATTTTGAAAAAAATTGACAATTTCAAAGCTGCATTCTTTCAGTCCAATAATTCGATTTTTTTTCCAACTGCCCATTGGACATATTTCACCCATTAAAAAAATACATAATAGTAAAAAAAAGAACACTATGGTTTATGAAGCATCATACACTATACAACAAGAGGTATTTTTCTAGTTTCAGAACAAGTTGACAGAAGTTACATTAGACTAAAGAAAAAAAAAGTTATTTCTTTAGCATATGCTCGAGGCACAGTAATAGTATCCTAGGTCTACTTAAACTGAATACCAGATAAGCAATAACAGCACTCCATTTATTATTTCTATAAGGCATCATACATAACATGACTGAGATGAATATCTAGAAGTTGTCTTGTAGGGCTGTTCCCTATAACAAGGCCATGCAAAACATTCTCATTAGAAATAAATATTTCCAGCTGTCCAAATTAAAGCTGCCAGGTGACTTCTGCATTGAAGATTTTAATGTAGGTATTTCTTGTGTCCCAGTACCAAGCAACTCCTCCTCATCTTTAAGTTCTTTTTTTTTTCCTACTCCAACCTATGTGTGTACAAAACAGGCAAAGCTACAAATCACATGCACTGAGGTTGCACTGTTAAGTACGAGCTACTGACAACAGAAAGCATTGCCATAATAACAAAAATAAGAGCTCAAATTCTTCTATTTTGAGTGGCAAGTCAGCTACAGCACAAAACACAAAGATGTGGGGGGAGGGGTAAAAGGAAGCACCTTACTTACTGCGTAAGGAAATACTAACTCTTTGGCAGAACAGCTACAGCAGTGCAACTCATCTGAGCATTTCTGCCATGTCAAAAAACTGATCGGAAAAGATCATGACCTACACTGTTCTCTCTCTTATGGCTTAAAGGTATCACAGCACCAGCAAGTTAAGGGAGCTTTCCTTACTTCTTTCTCCTGAATGACTCCCATCCCCCATGCACTTAGAATTATAGAACCATTCAGCTTGGAAAAGACCCTTGGGATCACTGAGTCCAACCATTATCCTTACTCTACAAAGCTCTCCCCTAAACCATATCCAACAACACCCCATCCAAATGACTCTTAGAACACATCCAGGAATGGTGACTCAACCACCTCCCTGGGCAGCCTATTCCAGTGTCTGACCACTCTTTCTGTGGAAAAAAAAAATTCCTAATGTCCAGTCTAAAGCTACCCTGCAGCAGCTTGAAGCCATTCCCTTGTTTTATTGCTAAAAATGTTTATGTACAACCAGCCTTTTATATTTATGTATTTTTCTTTATTTTGCTTTTTTAAAAGTCATATACAACTTCATATTATTTCAAACAGTACCAACATTTAAGGTCAAATATACTTTGCACTTGCATCTGAGATGTGAATGCTGAAACAGTGCAGAAAATATACAGATGAATATAGCCTGACAACCTTTCACTGGATTTGTGGTAAATGAATGGTATTTATATTTTTTTTGTACAGTTATAATTTAACAATAGTTGCATATTCAATCATTTTGGCCAGTGAAGATAAAAAGAAAACCTTTTATTCCAGAACAAGAACATAAACTGCTCCTTTCATCCCTCAACTATGAAAAATTAAAACTTAGTTATTTTTGAGAAGAGACATTATCTTCTGAATTGACTTTTGCAGATCTTGAAATTTTACTTTTCCCTTTCCTCTTCCAGAACACAGATTTGCAAGTGCTGAATGTTAGCATGTGCTGGTTTCCAGCAGAATTTCATCCTGGGGAAAGATGGTCAGACAACAGTGATCCACATACTCCATAGAAATGACATCTGTCTGCTCAACTCATTAAAGGTTTTGCACAAAGCCTGAAACCCTAAGAATTACATTACATTCACCTTGTTAATTGAAATAAGGTTAATTGACTTTTTTCAACATTAAGTGTTTCAACCTCTTTAATTTCTTCAAGGATCACTACCGTTTTAACAAGCAACTCTCACTGAAGCTGGACAATCACCAGATTAACTAGAGAAAGTAAATAAAAACATTTTATACAAAACTGAGTGTGTGAACAAGTCTACACTTTTCTCCGTATCTGGCATTGCCAATGCTTAGCCTACACCATTTGCTAGGTGGTACTAGCATCAATTTGCCTATATGTTCTAGATGACAAGAGTTGTGAAAAAACAACACTGATACTATCAATGCAGCCTGTACAAAAACAATCTGCAATCACCCAAGGCATACACAGATGAAATCTGATCCTTTATCCCTCACACAAAGGGACTGAGTTTGTTGGATACCAAGAACAAAATGAGAAACAATGCTTTGACTCCCCTCTTTTGGCAAAACTGCTTTACTTTTCAGACTGCATGTGCTCACATCCATTTGCAGATGTTTTGCTGCTCAGACATTACTAAAGCAGTTTAAGAACTCGTTCTACCATAGCAATATCTTAAAACAATGACAACAAATCTGGCGGCGTATTTTTGAAAACTGTCTGTACTACCTCATCACGCTCCAAAGCACTTGTCTCCTCTTTCTCTGCTAAGCAGCAGCCTGCATGTATTCCAATACTGTGTTACTCTCTCCATAACAGCAGCCACAGTTTGACAGCAGGTCATGCTGTGATAGAAAGCTGAATCATCATCAATCAGAACTGAAGCTTGCAAGGCAAGTTAAATATACAAAGCTTCTTCAAGAATCTTAGTAGATCTCAAAGAAACAAGTAACAAGGCTGTTCTGAAACACGTGTAGTTGGAGATCAGGTATCATCATCTTCAAAAATCAACTGCATCTTTACAAACAGGAGAATAAAACATGCAACTGGATGTAGGAGACAAAACAACAAGCATTAATGGGAAAAAAAGGATATGGAAGTGCAAGCTACCACACACAAAATGCAAGCAAAACGCAAAAAAGTTAATGCACTAGAGCAGAGGGTTGGATCATTTTTTGCCTATCATACTCAAAACACCACAGCTCACTTGTGCTCAAATTTCCAGGGTATCTGTCAAGCGATGGGCAAGTTCCCATGGAGCAACAGAGCACCTGTAGGAGCTTCATTTAAACAGGGCAAGTAAGAAACCAGGACTGTCAACAGACAAGATGTCTGCAAAGAATTTAAAGGTCACAAATCTAAAAATATAGGTCATTACAACACATAGGCAAGAAATAACTAAAACCATGTTTTTAGTTAGATTTTGGTTACATTTGGATTTTGGTTGGGGGGGAGGGGGGGGCTGGGGGTTTAACGAACAACAGATTGTATACAGTGCCACGTCAAAAACTCATAAAAGCTGGAAAAAATAACTATTTGCTGAGAAACACAAAACCCAAGGGTTTAGTTAAAAAGAAATATAGCAAAGTTTTATAGAAAGATACTACTGAAGTACCTTTCCAGTCTCATTTAAAGCAAAGCTTTTCATTATTAAACATTTTCTCAAATTTATGCCTATGACAAAAAAAAAAAAAAAAAAAGAGCTGCTACAGGTATGAAATTGGGACAATACAGTCAGGGGACAAAGCATACATAAACAGATTTTGATAACATTAAAAAATTTAAAATGAGTTCTACACAATGCAAAAACATGTATGAATAAAATACTTGCATATTACTTGATAACATGACAGTTTTGATGACCCATTAATGTAGCCACTAAAGAAGTAAATCCTATAAGAGCAGAACTATTTGAGCCTTTCTACTAAATGCTCTTGAAACCCCACCTAGTCTGTTCTGCAAGAGAGGATTCTCAAAAAGCTGGCTATGTCAAGGCAATACAAGAAGTCACGGGCAGTTGCAGTTCTCTAGACAAAAGGAGAATATAAAGACAACTATTAAAGGAAAAAGCTGAATTTGGGAAAGAATATAAACAGTTTAGGAAACACTATGCTGTGTAACAGTCTGTAATTGCAAAAGATGGATTCAGTCACCCAGGGGCTCTTCTATTTCAGTCCTTCAGGCTCAAGAGTATTACACTAGGAAAAATAAACCCAAACTTTCTTCTCATTTCATTAATAAGCCAGTGTCATCGTTGAGTTGTGGTTTTTGTTTGCTTGGATTTAGTAACTTATACTAAATATTATATATACCAACTATTACAATTTACACATTTACCCATAAAAACAATTCCTAAAGGCTTGTAAATAAAATCAAACAGCAAGATCAAATTCTTTCTTCATTTTGCTTTTAATAAAAGCTACATAAACCTTTTTGAAATTTCTAGCAAGGACAGAAACAAGGAGAAACCTTAAAAAGAATGAAATTACACAGAGTTAAATTTATTTACCAGAAGCAGTAAGCTATAGCTGCCTTCTCCTAATTTGCTGTCCCCAAGGAGCCAGTAACATATCAGCCATCTGCCTTTCATTGTACAACACCTGTAGGAGATGGTACAGACTCTGCATCATTGGGCTACAGCTACTTCAAGCATTTATTACCATGACAATTGGGATGTTTAGCTTTTAAGATGATGGTTTTTCTGGCCATAGAATAAAAAGGAACAGGAAGAGTATGTGCGCAGTTTACCAAGTCAAAGAGTAGTAAGTGCAGCGAGTTCAACTCCTGTCATTGCCAAGAAGGGTTATTCAACTATTTGAAGGACTGAGAGATTTAAAATCTTAAAGAAAAAAAAAAAAAAAAATCCTGTGCTTTGCACAGGAATGTTTAACAGGTAAGTGTTTAGAGTTGCATGATTTGCTGTTTGGAACAGTAATCCTAATTTAACAGATTTGTTAAATTTGTGTAACTCCCTAAGGGTAACACTGCCTACTGGGGACTGATACCGCTCACTTGTCATGAGTGCCTGCCCACCGTCTGTCCCAAGCTAAGCTACTTGTTTTCAGCTTAAGAAATAGGACATGCAGATGAATGAGTGACAGACACTTGGGATTACATTCAAGTGGCAATTTGACACTTATGAAGTTAATGTTACTAAGGCGAGTGGTATCCCCAGTTCCTGATTCTTTAGTGCCAGCCTAGGTCTACTAATTGGTTTCAGGACTCTCATTCCAGTAAATTGAGTTTCCTTGAATGTATCTTTGATACTTATCTGAGCTCTGGCACACATTCTTCCCTACTATCCTTCCTACCTTTCCCCACCTGGCTTTGGAGGAGGGAGGTGACAAGTGTAACCATAGATCATTTTCTTCCATAAGTTGCATCAGAGAAACTTTAAATCTTCACCTTCACCCTGAGAGCCATGAGTTACAAACAGGTGAATTACCTTCTTGCCATTAAAGCTCTCAAAATGCCACATTTTAAATAGACTGTTCCAACCTGAAGACTGTCAACAAAAACAAATTTGCACAGACTACACTGATTTCTGAATTGAAACAGTTAAAAGAAGCAAAAACTTCAGCGCATGAAGTAGTTACCACCTGAACCTAAAGCCTTTAAGGGAGGGTTTTCCATTTCATAATACCTAACAAAAGATTCTTCTCAGGAGCATGATTTTAAGCTTAAAATGCCTTTTTACTTGTTTTTTGTTCGGTTGGTTTTTTCCATTACCTATCAACTGTGAGTGTCAAGACGTGCTCTGTTTGGACATCAAGCATTTTATTCTCCTCTTCCTCCACCTCCAAACTAACACCAATACTGCAAGATACTTAACGTAAAAGTTCACCTGCATTTGTTAAAGGAGACCATGTTCTTTTAGTTCAAAAGTTGGAATAATGCTATACAGAAAACCTTTACCATAATTTTGAAAAAAAAAACAACCAAAAAAAAAAAACGAGGGCAAGCATCATTTCAGAGGGTATAATTAAAGTTCCACCTTCTGGAGATCAACACAATTTGGATTTCTCAGAAACCACAGAGTGATAGCTTGTTGCCCAATTTGGGTAGTACAAACTGCTTCTTTTGCTTTCCCTCCTCCTCCCACCAGCACTGAGCTTATTCCAGGTGACAGAAAAATTTAGAACTGGTCATAGTTGTATTAAACTCACGTTTCCTAACTTAATGCACATTGAAGACACTCAGCTACATTAGGAAAAACACAAGGTAATTATATGGACCAGGAAAAAAAAAATCTGGACAGGCCTCCACTACTGAGAAAAAAATTAAGCTGCCCACCTAACAATTAGTCTTCTGAACAGGTACAGGAGAAGAGCACTTAGTATCAACTTGTTCATAAACTTGAGTTTAAACATCACTTAGCAACATTTGTTCAACTAATATTTGTTCAATTTGTTCAACCTGCTTATCTCCTTAGCTGCATTCTGCATTAGCACCTGAGTTAACAGGGAAAGCAAGGCAGTCTCTCAAATAACTGCAGCACAGTTCAGAATTCAATAAAACCACAGCAATCAACAAGACAGGAAAGCCCTCAATATTTTCTTTAAAGAAGAAAAATTACTTCCCCCATTTATCCTTTATTTTTTTCCTATTGAACATATCTACCATAAATGAAGACTGCAATTCAGTCCTCTCATTCATACAAAGTGAGAAGGGAAAAACCAATTAAAGTTAGGAGATTGGAAATTTTGTATTTTCTCAACTCCACAGTTCTCATGCTTCACAGTGCTTATATAGCTCAAAAAAAATCAACATTGGCAAGTTGTTTTCTTTGTTTAATTAAAACAGATTCCTTTGAAAGAAGGGAGAAGGGGAGATAGAGCTGCAAATTCATAGTTCGGTGCCTACAACGAGGCTAGGCACACAACCACATCATTTAAAAAGCAAGTATAAAGTTATATTTAGAATACTAAGCTGCAAATAAAAGTTTTTATTTTATATAAGCACTGAGTGTCTTGATCCAAGGTGAGAAATTTAGAAGGAATATGATTCAGCCAGTCACCAAATCCAGACTCCAGTTGATCCAGGCAAGTATAAAGACCTTTCTAGTTTATGAGATTCTTTAAACTAGGGGACATCAAGACAACCTACACCAAGTACAGTTGCCTATCTTCATGAAACACTTTAACAGCAAGAAGTTGGACTGCAATTAAATCATGTCAAATACCACAAAACATTCCAGAAAAAAAAGCAATGGCTGAAATTTCCAGTGTGCCATTTACTGGTTTTAAATGCAGAACCACCAACCAGTCTGATCTCCCATGGACAGCAGATCACACACAACTACATATAGAAGCATATCCACAATTTCTACACGCACTGGTACAGAACAGTACTCAATCTGTGAATTCAAGTAAGAGAATCCATTCACATCCCAACAGGCCTTTTGCCTGAAGCACCTACTGACAACATTCTCCTAGATATTCAGATTATTTATATCTCTGGTTTAACTAGCTGTCTTCCCCACATTCAGTGCTACTAGAACATAGGCTTCTGCTCATCAAGGATCACACACCCCCACACCCAAAAAAACCAACAAAAGGTAAAGTCAGCAAAATCTAAGCTTCTAACAAAGTTCAAATCATTCAGCTGGTTCCCTTGAATGCCTCTGGGTAGTCTTTTTCAGACCTGCATATCAGGCACAGGGTGTCCTCCAGCATAGTTTCAACAGAACTTCAGCCTTCTCCATTGCTTGCTTCATATGCACCTAATAATTGCATTTTGGCATGAATACAGAAAGGAAAATGCCAGCTCAAAATTGTCCAATAACATTATTCTCATTTCATAGGAGTCTACAATCTGGCATGTAAGGGGGCAATTTCATAATTGTGCTGTGGAGTAGCAATTAAAAATTATATTCAAAAAGAAGACAGCAAATACAAGGTAAACAGGAAAACCAAAGCCATGAGACTAAGACACAAAAAAATCCATGACAAACTCAGACAGTCAGAGCTATCAATGTCTGCCAACAAGGGCTCAACCAGCTGTTGGTTCTGCCAAGTAAGTTTGTTTCTGAAATACATTCCTTTGCTTCCTCCCAGTGGCATCCAAACAGGATTTCCTGTATTAAATTCATTTTTCAGCATTAAGTAGTGTGCACAGTGAATCCAGTTTAAAATTACTGACATCAAGAGCATAGCTATTGAGTGGTAAGTCCCACTACCCACAACCAGTACTTCTAAAAGAAAATTAGTATCCTATTTTTCCTCCAAGTTTCAAAATCCCAAAGGTGTTTGTTTGGTTAATCTAAAAATAACAATTCCTACTACAGGCAAAAGCTTCAAGAGGTACAGGCAGGGAGAAACCTGCACTGGTGCACTTTCTGGGAGGCTGGTATTCTGTAGTATCACACTTTCCAACTTCCCAGCTGCTGCTTTAGGTAAAGATAAAACCCATTTAGGGAACTGAATGAGATCATCCTTTAACAGACTGATTCACTGTTAGGATAATTTCTGTACACCACCTTTTTCTGTTATGTAAAAGTTGTCACTTGCTGTAGCAAAAAAAAAGACTACAATTGCTTAAAAGAAAAAGTGTAGCTTAAGCTCATTTGGGAAGTGACACCTCTCTCATTACCAAACAATTAGCATTTATTATCTCTAATCTGCCTTGCCTCAATGACAAATCCTATTCATTTGCATTTCATAAATACTTCAACAGTCACACACAGGAGCTGGTCCCACATAACAGCTGTGCTGTGAAACTGAATCAGAGAAATTAAGAGCCAAGAATATTATCACCACATCAACTGGGACGTCCTCCAGGAGCACACACACACCGGTTCCTTCTACAGCACATCCTTGCGCACCCAGTGCAGCCAAGCAGCAAGTGAGTCAGCATGGTTTCTGCTGTCCTCCCGCAGGAAACTTTCTCTGTGCGGTATCTCATCAGAAATACGTTTGCTGAAGATTCTGATTCCATCTTCTCCTCCTTCCCTTTTTTCATTAATTCTATAAATGCATTTTTTCCCCACAACTCTCCTCTGTAAGATTTTCTGAATTCCAAGCCAGGAAATACTTGCAAACCATCACAGCCACCTTTTCTTTCCTTCCCCCCTCACTAAGTTATGCACACACAACAGCTAAGCATCTACATGTGAATCCTTCCTGTATTTACTTTCTTCAATTTCAAGCTCAAAAGGAGGAGTTTAAGGACACCTTCCAAGGACTATCAGCTAGGATATATAAAATGTTATTTTGTTAGTGAGTCAAAATAAATAAAGGGTCATGGTAAGAAGGTGTGAAGTGAAATATTTGTAAGGGAAGCTAGATGAGAGTAAGAGCTACACAAACACCTGAAGGCTACCTTTAGGAAGGGTTACAGGTCAGGGGGACAACCTTTGACAGTAACTTATTCAAGGGAGACAAGAATCAGTGGTTATGCTGGGTTTATTCCATACATATTCCTCTCTCTCCATGCATGCTGTTCCAACAGGGATGTCAAATTCACATATTGTAATAGTTTATATCAATGTTTTGATACACTGAAGTTTGTTAGACCTCCTCATTTCACCTTCTGCACTGCAACACATACCAAAAGTTTTCCAATACTTGAGAGATTCCAGTGCAGCTCTTAACACCTCATCAGAAGCCTGCGCTCACCCTGATGCTATGCTCAGCCTTCCTAAGTACAACTCAGGCTTACAACTTTTGCTCCCTGACACCAGTTCTGTCCCAGTCTTCCTCATTCGTGACACATTTTGATAGTCAATTCTTGACAATGCCGTTATTTTTATTATATATTCCCCAGGAAAAATCAATCCATCATTCTACACTTCCTGTGCAATTCATTGTTACCACATATAATGAGTTAACTGTTTCTATTCTTAGAAAATGAAGTCATTCAAGAAACCAGGGCTTTATAAAATGAGGGAGGGGAGCAAATATATCCACCTTGATAAACTTGGAATTTTGTTTCTAGTTTTGGAGAGGGAAAAAAAAACACAACAAAAACAACAACAACCCAATAATTACAATTGGAGCAAAGATGAAGGCCTAAGAATAAAACTGAGCACAAACACACTTGAAAGCAAGTTACATCTTTTAGAATATTCACAGTCCTGTAACAAGGCGTGCTTGGTCTAAGCATGTTGACTCCTGGACAGGGGTTTTTCTCCTGGGAAGGCCAAGCATGCACCATTCCTATTTGTTTTCAGGTAGAAAATGCCATAAGAAAATTGATTCCATTCCATTATTTTCCACTTAAATTACATGGTACTCTAAGGCTCATGTAAACGTAAAGAACATAATAAAAAAATGGTCCTTCTTGAAGATTGGTCTTTGCTTACAAAAAATTTTAGATTTCCTGTCTGCAAACATCTCTTACTGACTAGTGACCCAATCCTTAACCTTAAAGGAAAAACAGCTCTTTTTTGTTTCAAAGTAGATGCCCATTAGATATTTTTTACATTATCAACAGGATGCATTATTGTTTGGAGCTGCATAAAAATATGGGGATATGTTCACTATTTTTATATGCATCACAGTGACATGAAAATATTTTCATGACAGGGAAAGCCAAAAGTTAGATATTTAACTAATGACTTTTAATTAACTCTAAGTTCCCTTAGAACTTACATATTTTGTTTAGGGTAAAGTATGTCACTTTATCTTTCAGGGAAAATCAGTCTTTGTTTTTACAACATTTTGTATAAACCAAGAACATAAAACGATAAAGCTACAGGCCTTAAGCACCTTATTTTAAACCCTTGCAGGTCACAGCCCTCAAAATCCACAATGACTATGGAAGGAGAGGGAAAACACACTCCTTAAAAAAAGACAGATTTTTTAAGAGATGAGCTCAGAGGTTAAGGTGATACGATACCAGATGCCAACCAGTACACACACGATTTATATACTCGTAACTTTTTTACTGTTGGAATGAGCAAGGCACGTAGTTCACAACCCCAAGTTCCAGCATTACAAAAGTCTTTTAAATACAACAACGAGACTGCAAGCTATATCAATTCACAGGGTCACGACTGAAGAGGGCTATCTTTTTAGGCCACATTTAATTACCCCACAGAAACAGTACAGACTTTCTTAACAACATTGTGTTGTGCTCAACAGATTACAGTCATGCCACAGAGTTCAAGAATCCTTATTACAAGTATTTACAAGAAATCCTTGTGTATCCTCTCAAATGAATAAGCCACTAAAGGTTTTTAGTCAACCTGAAGCTGTATACAGAGAAATTGCAAGGAAGTGTTAGGCAGTTTGATGTATTTAAAATATTTGAGCATATTTATAAGTAGTATCAAGATTGTGCACATGAAAAATGCACTCATAGAATGTAACACAGTCCTTCCAGCAGAGAAAGACAGGCATTTCAAGAGCTCTGTTTAATCAGGCAGTTCACCTTAGAAAGTTCTGCACCTGGGAGAATGATAGAAATAAAAAATGTACAACAAAATATTGCAGTACTATAGACATTTCAGCTAAGCCTCCTAAAACTATCACATATAGGGAAGCTGGCATGAGATGAATATCAGTATCAGCAAGGACAGCGCTAAGTCTTTGAAGTTGTCAGGCAAATAGTACTTTCTCTTCAACTGAGACTTGGGGTCTTTGGTTGATGAGAATCATAGAATCCTAGGGGTTGGAAGGGATCTCGAAAGATCATCTAGTCCACCCCCCCTGCCAGAGCAGGGTCACCTAGAGCACATCACACAGGAACACATCCAGGTGGGTTTTGAATGTCTTCAGTGAAGGAGACTCCACAACTTCCCTGGGTAGCCTGTTCCAGGGCTCTGTCACTCTTACAGTAAGAAAATTTTTTTGGATATTCACCTTGAACCTCCTATGCTCCAGTTTGTTCCCATTACCCCTTGTCCTACCACTGGTCATCACTGAGAAAAGCCTAACTCCATCTTCCTGACACTCACCCCTTACATATTTGTAAACATTGATGAGGTCACCCCTCAGTCTCCTTTTCTCCAAGCTAAAGAGACCCAGCTCCCTCAGCCTTTCCTCATAAGGGAGATGTTCCACTCCCTTCATCATCTTCGTAGCTCTGCGCTGGACTCTTTCGAGCAGTTCCCTGTCCTTTTTGAACTGAGGGGCCCAGAACTGGACACAATACTCCAGATGTGGCCTCACCAATGCAGAATAGAGGGGGAGGAGAACCTCTCTTGACCTACTAACCACACCCTTTCTAATACACCCCAGGATGCCATTGGCCTTCTTGGCCACAAGGGCACATTGCTGGCTCATGGTCATCCTCCTGTCTACCAGGACCCCCAGGTCTCTTTCACCTACACTACTCTCCAGCAGGTCAGCCCCCAACCTGTACTGGGACATGGTGTTGTTCTTCCCCAAATGTAAAACTCTGCACTTCCCCTTGTTGAATTTCATCATGTTTCTCCCCGCCCAACTCTCCAACCTATCTAAGTCTCTCTGAATGGCAGCACAGCCTTCTGGTGTGTCAGCCACTCCTCCCAGCTTAGTGTCATCAGCAAACTTGCTGAGGGTACATTCTATACCCTCATCCAGGTCGTTGATGAAGATGTTGAACAACACCGGTCCCAGCACCGACCCTTGTGGGACTCCACTAGTAACACACCTCCAACCAGATTCTACCCCATTGACTACAACTCTCTGACTCCTTCCTTTCAACCAGTTCCTAATCCACCTCACTTCCTGGTCACCAAACCCATACCTGATCAACTTATCCACAAGGATGCTGTGGGAGACGGTGTCAAATGCTTTACTGAAATCAAGATAAACCACATCTACCGCTCTACCATCATCTATCCACCTAGTAATTTCCTCATAGAAGGCTATGAGGTTAGTCAAACATGATTTACCCTTGATAAAACCATGCTGACTGCTCTTGATGACCCCCATGTCCTTGATGTGCCTGGAGATAGTCACAAGAACAAGTTGTTCCATCACCTTTCCAGGGATGGAGGTGAGGCTGACCGGTCTATAGTTACCCGGGTCCTCCTTCTTGCCCTTCTTGTAGACTGGAGTGACATTTGCTATCCTCCAGTCCTCAGGCACCTCACCTGTTGCCCATGATTTACTGAAGATGATGGAGAGTGGCCTAGCAATGACCTCCGCCAGCTCCCTCAGCACCCTTGGGTGCATTCCATCTGGACCCATTGATTTATGGATGTCCAGATTACTCAACTGATCCCTAACCCAATCCTCATCTACCATGTCAAACTCTTCCTCTATCTTGACTTCTTCTGGGGCTATATGAATCTGGGGCTCATAGGGAGACCCTGCAGGAGTGAAGACAGAGGCAAAGAAGGCATTCAGCACCTCTGCCTTCTTTATATCCTCTGTCACCAGGGCTCCCACCTCATTCCTCAATGGGCCAATATTGCCTCTATTGCTAGTTTTGCTAGCTATGTACTTGAAAAAGCCCTTTCTATTATCCTTAACCTGACTTGCAAGGTTAAGTTCCAAGGAGGCCTTAGCTTTCCTAATTGCCTCCCTACATCCTCTGACAACAGTCCTATATTCCTCCCAAGTGACCAGCCCCTCCTTCCATGATCTATAGATTTCAAGAAGTGGTCCTTGAATGCTGACCAGCTATCTTGAGCCCCTTTATCTTCTAGCACCCTGTCCCATGGGATTTCCCTTAACAGTTGATTGAGGAGGCCAAAGTTTGCCCTGCGGAAGTCCAGGGTTCTGGTCCTGCTGGGTATTCTGTTCCTTCCACACAGGATCCTGAACTCCACCATCTCGTGATCACTGCAGCCAAGGCTGCCATTGACCACCACTGCTTCAACAAGGCCCTCCTTGTTGGTTAGTACAAGATCCAGCAGCGCTCCTCTTCTAGTCGACTTGTCCACCATTTGCATTAAGAAGTTATCATCAATGCACTGGAGGAACCTCCTGGACTGTGAAAGGCTGGCTGTGTATGTCTTCCAGCAGATATTAGGGTAGTTAAAATCTCCCACGAGGACTAAGGACTGTAGTTGTGAGGCTACTTTCAGCTGCCTGTAGAAAGCCTCATCAACCTCCTCACCTTGATCAGGAGGTCTGTAGTAGACCCCCACAACTGTATCCTCCATGCCAGCCTGCCTCTTAATTCTTACCCACAGACTTTCAACTTGCCCCTCATCAGTCCCTGCACAAAACTCAATACATTCTAGTTGCTCTCTCACATAAAGAGAAGCTCAACATGAGCCAGCAATGTGCACTTGCAGCCCAGAAAGCCAACCCATGCTGCATCAAAAGAAGCGTGGCGAGCAGGTCAAGGGAGGTGATTCTGCACCTCTGCTCCACACTCCGGAGACCCCAACATGGAGTACTGTGTCCAGTTCTGGAGCCCCCAAAACAAGAAGGACATGGACCTGTTGGAGTGAGTCCAGAGGAGGGCTGACCCCTCCCTCAGAGAGAGGTGGAGCACCTCTCCTATGAAGACAGAGAATGTTGGGGTTGCTCACCCTGGGCAAGGGAAGGCTCAGGGGAGACCTTAGAGCAGCCTTCCAGTAGCTGAAGGGGGACAAGAGGAAAGCTAGAGAGGGACTTTTTGCAAAAGCATGTAGCAATAGGACAACAGATAATGGCTTTAAACCAGAAAAGGGGAGATTTATATTAGATATTAGGAAGAAATTATTTCCTGTGAAGGTGGTAAGACACTGAAAGAGGCTGCCCAGGTAAGCTGTGGATGCATCATCCCTGCAAGTTTTCAAAGCCAGGTTAAATGAGGCTTGGAGCAACGTGGACTAGTGGGAGGTGTTCCTGCCCATAGCTGAGGGGCTGGAATTAGATGGCCCCTTTCTATCTAAATCATTCTATGATTGTGTTAACATTTTATACTTATTTTAATTTTTATATTAATATTACAGTATATAGTATTACTCTTTTATTAAATTTTCTCCCACAATATTACTCTCAATCTTCTTTATGAGTTGAGACAATGGAAGAATTGCATAAAAAAACACCTCATCAAAATGAGCTCACTAGAATTGATATTTTGCTATTACTAGGCAGTACCATAAATAAGCAAGTTAATAAGCCTGGAAAACAAGAATATATCTGCATATTTATTTTACAATGTTTACTTTCTTCCTACTTGTTACACAAGTGAACTGGCATTACTTCTTTCAATTAAATCCTGCATTTTAAGTAACAGCATAAAATTGCATATATTCCATCAAACACAAATCAGGCCTCTTTCAAAGCCACAAAGACCTTATTGTTTTCCATCATTCACTTGTCCAATGTGCAAAGCATAGCTGTCAATCAGTTAGCATCCTTGACAGCATAATTGCTGAATAGAACATGAAAAATGTGAGAAGGGTCAGGACTAAGAGAGATACCAACAACATTCATGCTTACACTTCAGTACTAATTTAGGATTCTCCTGTATTAAGATTCCCCTCCGGTCAGTGGTGCAGCAAAACAAGGAATCTGTAGAAGAGGGTTGAGAAGGCTCTGAAAGGTAGTATTGTCAAATAACTTAGTTTTGTACTGCTCCTACTCATTTCAAAAGCTAGCAGTAGCATCTTTCACTAATTGTGGCCTCTTCTTTCAAGAGTATGTTTGTTTTCCACTAGGCTACAAGATCCCATTTTCTAACTTCTTACCTAATCCACACTACCCTCCCTCAGTCTGAACATACAATGCAAGTTTTCCTCTGTGAATGCCTAATGAAGCCACATCTCGTAGGAGGAATGGCATCTTTCTTTTTATTTCACTGCTGTCAAGTCATTTTTCTCTTTTACTATTGGAAAGTTATATGCAGCAGCAGAAATGCTGCAGTTGTGAAAACACTCTTAACTTCTCAAAGGTCCCTAGTTATATTCACAAATATGAGCCAGAAATTTCTTCTTCATAGATGTATTTTAAGATACTGTAGTTATAACTGAGAAACTCCAACTTATCCCCTTCCCAATTAACAGGAACATGAAAATACTTGTATGATCAGGTTTATTTTCATATTGAAGCCACATTTTAGACTAAGTTTACATAGAAAGCCAGAAGCAATAGTATTCTATCTGCAACATCTATTTGAAAAATTTTATGGTGTCTGTCGTGTGTGAAATATCACCACTTGCAGCACTCGAGCAAATACACAAGTGATTCAACAGCTACACACCCCAGCATAATTGGTATTTTTCTGTAGTTGTGATCCATATCAGAAGATCCACAGATTTCTTTAAATCATGATGCAATACAAGTGACATTTTGATGGGCAGCCATTCCTTAGAGGACCTAAGAGCAGCTTTAATTTTCAGTCTACGAGGAAGAGTTTCTTAAGGAAAATCCCACTGTTACTGATTCAAGTATAAAAGAAAAATACTAGTACATATCAGGCCTTTTTTTATATAGCCCCTATTCCCTGTTCCAAATCCCTAATTAAAAGTTTTAAGTAGCAAATCAAAACAGAGAATGATTAATAATCAGAGAATAATTCCTTCTCCAATCCTCACAACAATTTAACCATTAGTGATCCAGAAAAACATTAAACAAAAAAAAAAAATCTTTTGAAACCTGAAGAACTACTGCTGACTTGCACTTGATTAATTCTAGGCCTTGAAAACATGGGTAATCTACTTTCTACTATTAAAATTTTATATTAGCTAAAGAATTTTCAGGGTCTTTACAGAGGTTATTTATATTCCACTTCCTGAAATGGAAATTCAAAGTTTTCTGAGAGAAAAACGTCACTTACTGTGTGGGCTTTGCCAGATATATCCCTTTAAATCTGAACCAGTCCAGCAATATGGGTAGCTTACATGAAAGAATATCTTTTCTTTGGGTTCCACCAACATACCCACTTCTAGAGTTTCATTTTGAACCCAGCACAACTTAAGGTTTGTTAGCAACAGCACACAACTAAAGGATGTCTCAGTAATATTCAGTGTAGCATAATCTACAGCCTAGAAATACTACAGCATTATCTTCCTGTGATTCAGAAAAGGTATTTCAGATGGAAACCCATGGAAAGTGAACTCACAATACCTTTGCAGCTTCCTTTAAAGGGTAATTTAATTAATCCTGATGGTCTCAGTTGCATTTTCAGAAAACACCTTCATAGTAGCACATTTGCAACAAATGAAATTCACTTAAGTAAAACATGGTTTAAAGGCCACTCCACTAGTTTAGACAACTTAAGAAGCTGCCCTATGACTAAATAAAGTATATTTTTCTGCTTAGCAGAGCGAAGGAATTTCCCCTCCCAATGCCCTAAAGGCTTTTGATACTTTTTTTTCCTGTTCTTAGCAGAGCTGATTAATAGCTATGGCTTAAATCCAGCATACAATTTTGGCAGCAGCTGACTGACCACTCCATCTACTTGCTGCTCCCTCTTTCCTACACACAACACGTGCTGTTAAATGCATGCTGTCAAAAGCGCCAAAATTATTCTACTTTTAACTGTGGTAAATCTAGAATATGACTACTTTAAAAAGCTCTCTCAACTTCAGGTGTGGAAAACAAGCAAACACACAAAACACAGCCACTTTTCCTGTCAAATTTGGTGCACGGGTTTTCAAAGGATATAAAAAGAATAACCAGGTAAAAAAATGCTCACTTTTTCCACTGTTTACAGAGCAAGCTTTAATTACATCGTGAACCTTCCTGCAAGGAACAGTGCAGCTATGAAAAAACAAGCAAGTGTTAGGATTACTGGAAGTCCATTTTTTGTTTTCACAGTTTACATAAGCACCATTGTCTTCAAATTACTGTGTAGCTATGACGGAAACAGATCTGTTTTCAGATTACCAAAATACAACCTCTCTCTCCAGTACCGATGGGCACCAAGAATTAGCAAAGAAAGCCTTTTAAAGTATTTATGTATTTATCAACATTATGCCGTTATTTTTATTTCCACGTAAGTCTGCATACAATAAAGACTTTGAGAGAAGAGCAGCATCCCAAATACAAATCCTACTCTTAACACTTCAAGATCATTTCCAACCACAGAAAAGCTTGGCTGCCTTAGATGCGAAGGAATGAATGTATTTCATTTCTAATGGCAACAAAAGGTTGAGTCTTTGTCAGGTTTTAGATTATGTTTCTGTATGGAAATAAGAGAGACTATATCTTTACTGTAAAAGAAGAAATTGGGAAATAATTGAGATCTTGAAATTTTAATTAACTCTTCACTCTTGCAAGTTATAAGTTTTATTTCATGTATTAATTTTGCATCTTGCTCTATTTTGAAGCAGTGCTAGCAGTGTAGCTACCAATGCCAGCGCAGACAACTTCCTTCAGTTTTCTTTTGGTTTGCCTGTTTTTAACTGAAGAAGAAAAAACATAGGTCTCCCATGTAAGGATGCTTCATCAAAATTTGAAGCTCTATTTTTTTTTAATTGATATTAGCAGTGTTGTTTTTTACTTCAAATTGTCACACTCAACTTTTCAGGAATTAAAATGTAAGTATCAGACCTGTATTTACAGATACAATATTACCAACTACACAGGGGCAAAAAGAATACCCAGCTCTTTACTTTCTCCCTATAAGCACTGTTTCATAGCCAAGAATAAAAGTACAGAAAGGTTGCTTTTTCCTATTAATTAAAAGTATATTTGGCCTCTACAGAGGAAAACTGTATTGCCTCCCGCCAAAATCACACAGTCATAAATCTATGTATTTTTCTGCCCTTTAAAATAGCAGCACTTGCTTTTTGAAAGCCATGAGACTAGCAAGATCAGACATAACACTACAGAAGACCCAGCCATCCCATGCCTCTGCTCATCCTCCTGAAACATGAAATAACAGTCAGTAGTCCAACCCTTACTTTAAGTCAGTCTACTTAATGGCTTCATACAGCAATATTTATCATCTTAGTATTCTTCTTCACCCCTTATTTGCTCTCCAAATAGGGTTTATAATGAGTTGCACCATATTTTTGTAATCCATTAGAAAAAGTTAAAAGGACTGTTTTGGTTTCTCTTATGAATAGCAGCATAGTGAAATGACACACACCTACCAACACCACAAACATCCAAAAATTTAGGAACTCCTGCAGATCACTTAGCTTAACAGTCATTTAATTCATTGGTGAAGCAATACTTCTACAATAAGACAAAGAAACTGCAAACACTTGACTAAATTTCATGAAAATGAAAGCTGTTATTATCCCTCCTACACTCCCTCTCTCTCCAGACAGGTCTATAAAAAGAACAGCCTGCAATGACAGTCAAACTGAGCTGACACGAGTGGAGACATCCGCAAAAGCTGCTATGCCAGTACAATTTATGTTACTTCTCAAAACAAATTGAGTACTTGAGATATGACATGATTAAAAGCATTTTTTCTGGTGTAAAAACTGATCAGAGCACAAGTTAGGCTGGTACCACCAGAGAGAAGAGCACCACTAATATTTCTCCTCCTTCTGAGAATGTCAGTCCAGATATAAGAAATTCCTAAAGCTAAAGTACTGTATGTGATTTGTCTGGCACTGTAGTCTCTGAAGTCAATGTATGGACAGCTTTGCCAACACAATTCATTTAAACTAAGGAGTTGCTAAAATCCCATACCAGTTAAAGCAAACTCTTACCCAGACGTGAAAGAAAGTAGCAATGAGGAGGGCGAGAGGGGGCGGCCAAACAAAACTGATCATACTGAAAAAGCTCTTCACACTATATTGCAATAAAAGATATTCAGATACTTGCTTCTATAAATTGAAATTCATTAAGTTATCTTCAAATTCAAGTCCGTCATCTCTAAGCATGAAATTCTCTGAGTTGCCATGAACTCCAGTCCACTACTTTCTCCTTATATAACCTCCTCTGAAAGTTATGTTCTTCTGCCACTACAGTAAATGAAACAGTATGTCTTGCTACAGAACCACAAATCAAGTGCCAAGTGGCTGGAGGGGACAGTTAACAGAAGGGGAAAAAGGAGCTACCTGGAAACGTGCACGGAGCACTCTGGCCTCCCATCCTCTTTATTTCATTGCTTTTCCTTTATTACTCACCTGAGGCTAAGCTTTTAAACAAAACCACCAACCTCTTAGAAAGACATAGTTCTGCTAAAGTGGTTAATATTCATCTACTACATGTTCAAACGGTGCACAAAGCAGTACCTACTCTGTTGGCTGCTAGAACTGCTTCTGGTGAAAATGACTGTACTTCATTATTTAACAGCTTCCTCAGCCTTCAAAAACTGCCTGGACTAGTGGGCTGAAGGTTATTAACATTTTAAAATGCTTGCAGCTAATACTTTCCAAGAGAGTAATTACTGCCCATATTATTCTTAAATATTAGCACCTGTTCATAAGATATGATCCAATGTACACTTTCAAGATGGCCATTATATTTATTTTGCATATGATCACTCTTTTTCCCCACTAATATGCTACACAGTTTCTTTTAAGTTAAACAGGACGAAACATCAATACCAAGTTATCTTCCTTGGATTTAGATAATGCAGGATATTTCATTAGAAAGAAAAGACTGTATTAACATGGAAAAGCCCTAATTGTATACCAAATGCATTCTACCCAGTTACAGGATGCTCTCTTCCAAGGGAAAAAAAAATTAGATGGTGACTTCAACAAAAGCCTGACACACAGATGCACAGCAGTGCTCAGGTTGATGCAGAGCACCTCCTCTAAGCAAAAGAAAAAAAACATCCCCTTCCAGTATTAACACTCGAGTCTACACACACATCTTGACTTAACAAGCCTAATCACGATAAAACACTCCCCCTTCCTCTAGCTAGGAAAGAGGGTCAAAGTTATCTGAAATAGTAGCAGGCTCCCCAACAGAAGTCTATTTCAATCTTCCAGACTGCAAAGATCATTCACTTAACAATCAATTTTGTCACTATTAAGTTTGACTGGTGAAAGCTTTTATCTCATCCTCACAAGTTTGAGTATTTAGGCTAATCACGGAAACCAAAGAACCCACGTAAAGTTGCACTGTTATTGCATTAGCTCCTGAAGACAACACAACCCTTACACACTGACACAGCAAGTCAATCTGCAGGGCATCAGAAACATCTTTTGTCATCCCTGAAGAAGTGGAAGATACATGAAAATCATTTTCTTCTGGGAGTGTTAAAAGTAAATGCTTATGGGTGGCAGAAAGCCTGGGCCAGGTAAAGTGATTGTGGTGTTTTAAATTTAAATTTTTTATTATTCAGCTAATTTAAATGGCTCTAAGGTCCCTCCAAACAGCAGCCTACCACCAGTCCCATCAACAAAGATTTAGGATCTGCCTTGTTCAACAGGCAATAGTCTTTCAGATGTCCACTGGGTGGCAATTTCAGAGGAGCAGTACCGTCATAACACAGAAACACCAAAGAGGTTTTTTTCTCTACATTGTTCTCATTGCCTGTAGTTTACCTTCCAGTGATGCTCAAAGGAGCTGGACATCAAAACACACACTGGAAGGTTGATTTATAAGAAATCAAGTTGGCTGGGATAAAAAAGCATATAGGTTCTCTGCCTGCTTTCCCAGCTCTAATGACAATAGAGAGAAAAATAGTCTGGCATTAAAATATTTGCTTACACACATAAAAATCACCTTTTACTCTCATTTTAAGTTTATATTGACCATAAAAGCATTTCTTAGTATCCACAGCCACAAGTTTTCCCACCACTACTTTGTCAAGTGCCCAACAAGCAGCAGCTAACTAAAAATTACTAAGATAGAGCTTATTTCTCAAAACTACATAGAAATCCAACCAAGCACACTACAAGTTACTAATTAGCTCTCAATTCTGAATAAAATCTACATTTTTAAAGCTTGCACAACATCTGAATAGTTTAATTGCTAATTTTCCAGATTACATCCTTAACAGTCCAGGGGAAAGCCAGACAAACTGCTACTCACTACCCAAAATACTGATTTAGAAAGTACATCCTCATTCTTACACTCATTTATAATGTTTTACAGTTCTCCTACACAAAGTGAAGATTTTTCTTTTCTTAAAGAATACACTTTATTTGTTGAAACTGAGGATAATTATGAAATGCTACACCTACATTAACAGAACTGTGTAATTCACACTAGAAAAAGCATAATGAGAACAAAATAACAAAAGATGTTCCACAACTGAATATTTAGAGTGTATTGCTGTTGTTTCAAACATTTCAGGCTATCAATCAGTATCATTTCAGTGTAGCTAGGTTAGTTCCAGTTGCTGTAACTAATTTATACTTAATGTAAAATAAAACAGAACCAAAGAAACCACACACTCCCTGCAGGACAGCAAGGACATTTTCTTTATTTTATCCAGGTACAAACAGATGTTCAAATAGAATTTTTTTATATATATAAACACAATCAGAAACCATTTTTGTGTGTCATTTCACTATCACATCATTATTACTGGGAACTTTGGCTTTTAATAAAAATATAAATAACAGACTATTGATTACATAGAAATTTCATAAGTAAGAAGCAAAAAGAAATCCTAGTGTTTCTTTTTTTTTT
>NW_009952973.1:4581359-4596071 GCF_000747805.2 Chaetura pelagica | reverse complement strand
TACACTTTAGTGATTATGACAGACTGAATTCCCATTTACCCCTAAAGCATTTCTTCTTGCATTGTTCATTAACCAAAGTAAATAATTTTGGAATTTTAGAAAGCTGTATACTGCCAGCACAACCCAATCAAAAAAATGATGCCCACACAAAAATGCCTGCAATTGTGAAGGAGATGAGAAAAGAAGCAAGAACATACAGTAAAATGAGTAGATAGAAAAAGAAAAAATAATAATAATTTAAAAATCACAGTATATACTAAGTGGGAGAGATTCTCAATTAAGGAATGAAAAAAAGCCTGCTCATCATGTGGCTGATGCTATACTAAGTAGTCCAACATTTTTTCTGTATATGGCTTTTTATCGGGTCACTATCTTGCCCCTAAATGGAAAATTTTCATTCCATTGTATGTATCTGTCCTGGACCAAAAGACAATCTTCTGGTTAGCAGATAGTCTCACAAATCACTTATTTACTTCCATCCTTCTCCCCCCCTCATACTCCTTTTGGGTCTTTTTTTTTTTTTTTCTGGTTTTTGTTTTGTTCTTTTTCCTGTGGGTTTTTTGGTGGTTTTTTTTTAATTGTAGGAAAAACCTATACCAAATGCTTTAAGGATTTCCTGGGATGAACTAAAGGGGGAAATTAATTACCTAGGAATAATTTGCTTTTTATATTCACAAGGAAAGAATTTGTGAGTGAACTGAGTTGAAATCTATTTGAAAAGCTACTGTAAGTCAATGTATGTTCCTGAGCAGCAGTCTCCTGACTAAAATATTCTAAATGACTCATGATTGCAGCACCCTCAAGTTTTGCATGTGTACACTGAGCAGGTCATCCTTCCAGAGCAGCTGCAATGCAGGTATCACAAGGTTCGTGATGTCCTAAGAGCTGGAATTTGCTGAAACACCTCAACATGAACAAGCCACGGCCAAACATTGTTGTGCTGCCTGCAGATGAACACACGTGAGGGGGGTCTGTCACTGGATGCAGTCAGAGCTCATCTACAGAAGAACCAAATCTTGCTTTTATAAATACTTACAGCCACTGCTTTGTAATTTTCTTCTGAGAAAAACAAAAAAAATCAACACAAACACACACACCCATCTTGAAAGGTAAATGTCTATCCTGACATTTTAGAGAGCATTCAGATACCAAGCTAAGAAACACAGTGGATGAAAAAACAGTCGTCTTCAGCACTTACCATGTGACCCTTCACCAAGCTTTGCAGCTACCACTTCTACTCACTACATTGAAGACAAAATCACTAGTTTCACAACATGCGACCTGGTTCCAGTAGCTTCAAGGCCAACTTTCAACAGATAGAAAGCACCTGAAAAGATGCTTACCACCCCTCAAAATGGAAATTAGTAGATGTTAAGGGTTTTTTTTTTCTTAACCGTAGGTCCCTGCTAGTTTACAGGGTTAGCACTGAGGAATAAAAGAAAAACACGAAAGCAGCCTAATTATTAAGGTGGCTATTTGAAAGCAAAATAAAAGTAGAGAAAGCACCCAAGTTACTCTACCTCTGCAGAGTCTATGGAAGATTTTGGCCAAGAAAAAAGGAACACATCCAGTTCACAAGCCTTCTGAGTGCTCGGTCTCACATCAAAAAATTACACTTGCATTTTTTTTATCCTTTCTTAGTTAAATACAGAACTAAAAATTGGTATCCCAATCATCAGGGCACCAAGAAGGTTACAAGCAGACTGTTCAGAACAGTCTGGTCACTACTTAGAATTCCAACACCTATGAAAGCCTCTAGACATACAGAGGTGTTTCATAAGCTTCTTTCAACTGCCACTGTGCACTGAGGACGAGATCGTTAAACAGCGACAATTAAGCTTACAATTTGTTTTCTTGAAACCTGTGTAAGACAACAGATTGCAAAGTCTCTTCAAAGTAAACACAAAATTGAAAGCACAAATCAGGTCCACTATAAAAAGTTACACAACAGCAAGATGCATGAATCTGAACTTAAAATGTTGAACAACAGTTGACAGTGCTAATTTTAAATACAGTTTAGCATGCTGCATATGAAAGTATAAAACTATAATAAACAAAATCAAATTATAAAACAGTCATTATAGAGTTCAACTAAGTCAATATAACATACCATCAAATATGTATCCAAAAAAAAAAAGGAGTAGTTCTGGTCATTAGTAGTTTCAGTAAGCATGCAGGTTTAAAAAAAAAAAATATTTGGAGCAGGGCCTTTAAATAAAGATTTTATTCTTGCCTTCATATATAACATAATTTTATATTCCTTATAGGAATAGCTATTAACCAGAAATAGTTTAAGGTACATGCTTGCTGTAAGCTGTTATACCACAAGCAAACAAGTTCAGTTACTCTGCTGCATAAAAACAATTAAAACTCTAACGACTTAACAGGGCTACTCATGAGAAATCAACCCTGAACTTAAGATTTTGCACTGAACCTTGACTACGACAAAACCAGTTATTTAGTTAAAAAGCATTCCTTGCACTCCCACATCTTTGCTGCCCTCAGAATTGTCATACTGTCTCAGAAGGGGGGTTCAGGCTGCCTTCTGTCTGCAACTTGAGGAGAACATCTTCCATACCCCAAAACTCATGGGTTTCATGACCATGTGCTTGTTATTCTCATTGTCTCCATATGTCTTTCATATATAAGGTCCTCCCTGACCTTAAATGATTGGTGGAAGCATAAGGAAGCAATGAGCATCTTCCATGCATATATATGCTCCTGTCTAAAACAAAGTCATTAAGGTTAACTGAAAATCCAGATGGGAACTAAGTCCTAACCAACAGGATGCAGCCTCTGTTCCTCTGCCTCCACATCCCAACCCATGTTTACACTCTATTCAAAGCAGTAATAGTTCAAAATAGAAGTGATTACTGCTTCTTTTCATTTTAATCAGTCATACAATTGATGTGGACACCAAGAGCTACTAAAAAGGTTTAATTGTTTAAGTGAAGTGAAGCAGTATATGCTACAGCCAGAGCATGGAATCTGCAGAGCTGAGGATCTGTGTTTTATTGTGGAAAAATACTTTCTGTACAGTTCCTTTTGGGAGGGAGAGGGGAGAAGACATGCCAGAAAACCACAAGAAGTAGAATTTTTGAAGAAAGGCACTTCCTGACCTTAGCTTTCAGATAAATCCAAAATTCAAGACATCCTTAAATAGAGAAAAGAAATAAGATATCAGATGTCAGTTGTACAAAGCAGAATTTTCATTTCTCCTTACAAGACATTCTGATATCGTTTTCCTAAAGCAATGCACAACATGAAAGTAGCCAGGTCTTATCCTAGATACTGGCCCTGCTATTTCTTCCTTATCTTCTGGCTCATTTCATAGCTAATTTAGAAATATTATCCACTGCTATTCATAAATGACATTCAAGCCTTTCAACACACTCAGGCAACTTACCACAGACACTCATAACTGTTCTACCACATTAATTCAGTTTAATGCATGATGGTATGGTCACAAAACTTTGTAAGAGAGGGTTTGGGTGTGCTTTTTCTTTCCTACTCCTTTATGGCTTTTGCAAAGTTGGCAAGTTCTAGCTGTGTTATTTCCTACCGAAACTAAGTGTACCATGGAATAACAGGGTAGGTATTAATTCATTATGCTTAGTTTTAAAAAGTCATCTTGGGAACAGCATTTCAGCAGCTAACAGCAGAGGTGACAGGCCAAGACTTGGCTGACAAATTGTGACAAGCACACTCTAAAAATAAACAGCAATATATGAGGCAGTAAACATCACAAAGCTATAGCCAAGATGCTGGGGTTTTTTTAATGGAAACCTCACGCAATAAACCAAGATGCCTTGTGAAGTTACCCACAGCTAACAGAAGTAATACTTCACCTAAAAGCTATTTATAAAGGCCAGAGTAACCATAAGAGCACCTGTTTCAAACAAACCTTCTTTGTTCAAAAGAAATGTAAGGTAACTCGTACACTGGAACATGGGCCAATGTCAACAGCAAATCCAACTGGATTTTTGTAGACTGTGTCACTATGAACTGTGTTACTTTCGTCATGGCTAAATGTTCATTTACTCTCAAGCTAAGATGGACTGTAACAAAGTGTCGTTCTTTCCTATTTACTTTTAAACTTGCTTAGAATATTCATTCACATAAGAACATTAGGCCTTTAAAGAACAATGCTAGTTTATTGACCCAATAAAGTTAGAAATTTGACACATGCCAATTCTGATTAAGACATACTGAGAGTATTTGTACTTATTTGAAAAGTTAACGATAGCCTGTATAATGTACACTGTATTGCAATTCATGAAGAGTTTGCTTCCCACTCAGAAATTAATACAAGTGAATGAAAGCATTAGCCAAAAACACCCTGCCGTTTCTTTCTAAGGTCTAGGTACAAAAGAGAAAGGAGTAATTTTTAAAGGTTTATTAATTCACCTGAGCATTCAGAAACATACCACCTTCCCACACAGATTTAAAAAAAAATATTCTATGCCAAATCTCCAATTTTCTTGCTCCAAGTCCTTAAAACTGCTTTATAAGGCTAACAGGGGCTTATACATCACTGTGTCGTGTATGCAACCATATTTTCCAGCAATATCCAGTCACTTAGAAGTTTTTCTGCTACTAAAGCCATATTCCTTTAAAAGTCATCTTAAATAAAAGAGTCTTACAACTTTTTAAGGTGATGAAGTGGAGATCAGCAACCCCATCAGTGCTCAACCTGGCAAAATCAGAGCTAGCAGCACTAAAATAGATGGCTACCTAAAACACAGCAGATATTAAAAATCCTCCTCTACTCCACCTTGACAAACATCTACAACAAGGACTATCATCCTTTTATTGGCGTTGTTACCTCAAATCATTCTTAACAGCTGAGCTGGAACTGCATTACCACCTGATAGTCATTCAGGCCTACAACCAAACAGTTGGCATTTTCAAAGTAAATCATCACCAATTAAAACAATGCATGGGCACTAATTAGCAGCTTTCAGCAGTAACAGAGAAGCCCTGACAAGGATGGAAACTCAATTACCCTCATTCCAGGAAGCACCTGTTCCTGGTCAACACGGAGCTGGCACAGACACTTGTGTTTTCATACCTACAGTGCATGTGAAATGCTTCAGTCTTCAGACCAGACCACTGCATGCAGTTCACACAGGGGGGTGATTTTTTGGTGTAACAAAACTGACGAAGAACACAAAATGCAACTCTAAGCAAGACCCTCACAACTACCTTTCCATAATTCAATGTAAGAACTGCCTCACTGGGTGTGTTTACCATCTGCTTACTACCTCCTTAGCAGGGAATATATTCAACAAACTACTTAGCTACTACATTAATAAAGAAGAGCTTACAGAGAGGGACACCACCTATTTAGCACTCATCACTAACCAGTATAAAATCTTATTTATTGTTTCATACTCAAGAGTATCCTCCATGAAGTACAGCCTCATTTTTTTTTTCTTAAGATAATTGTTCCTTTGAGACTGCAGCCAAAAAGGAACCTATGCAAGCAAATGTATTTTCCTATGTTCTTAACATGTATTTTATCCACAAGCTAAAATAGTATTTTACAATGGAACAGTACTAATGTAATTTCAATCAATGGGCCACTTACTGCTTTCACTGGAGAACCTGCCAGTCATTAATCACCCTCAAAAGGAAACCACAACGTGTGTCAAGATCAACTACATCACTCCAGCTTTCAGCCTCTTGATATGACTTTAATAACAAGGAAAAAAAACAATCACCACATAAAATATCTTTGCCATATATTCTGCATCATAGACACCTGGCATCTGTATTTTTCTTTCAGTTTTTGAATATTACTGGAGACTGTGGCTCCTCCAGAATCAAAGAATGATTGCACAGGCAGAGCTCCCCAGAATACCCAGTGCTCCTTCTTCTCACTTTTTAATAGCAAATATTTCTAATCAGCTATCAGAGAATCCAGCAATACTTGAACAATAATCATCTGGTCTGTTGCGGGCCCTGCACTTACTCTATGATACAACCTAGTACATTTTAGGTACTTTTTTTTTGGTAGTTGCTATCTTAAAGATAAAAGCTATGTACATAAACATATAAAAACACAGTAAAATACCAATATTGATTCAGTATTACTAATACAAACATATACATATTTAATGGAGAAAAACTTAGAGCAAGAGGCTTATTACAAAAGTTTCCTTTGAGGTTAATCCTCAGAACAACAAACTAAAATGGAAGACTTCTCTCTCAAGAAGCATCTGGTGCATATGCCTCAAAGTGAAAAAATCTCATTTTAGGAAATGAGAATAAATAATCTCATCATATTCCATGCAGTTTCATTTTTTTACACTTCAAAATGGTGTTTGAAAATGGAGCACCATATACTCTGGGGGAGGCTAAGCTGTTTCAGAGCTTCCTACATACAATCATAAGCATTTCTTCTCAGTCTTGTAACACAAGTCTTCACACCTTCAGCTGCACTAACATTGACATTTGGAGTCATAATCTAAACCAGATTGAGTCAGATTTTAGAAAGAAAAAACCCTCACATGCCACCTTTCAAAAATAAATCACTTTGCTTTTTGTTCAGCTAACAAGATTGTATCACTTTTCCTGTTTATACTGTAGTCTTACAAACAGTTGTATCGGCACAAGTGAGGCAACAGAAAACATCAGCATGGGAAACAAAGCTTTCAAACAAGCTTTGCTGCTAGAAAAAACACTTTATACCATGAAAGATTTTGCCTTTGACTTCTGCAAGTCAAATCTCAAGTAGAAGCTTCTTCCAGCTGTATTGGTGGTACAGGCTTGTTTTCCCATCAACTGCTTACAAGCCACATTTGCTTAACATCTTATCTAACCTCTCTACATTTTGCTTTATTTTGTGCTTAAAAGAACAAGTCTGAATGCATAAATTCAAATGAATGAGAAAGTACTACTGCTTTTCCCTCCAGCTAGCAAAAAAAAAAAATAAAAAATTAAAGATAGGAAACAAGAGCACCCTTAAAAATACAAAATGGCCCATACAAACTGGGAGGGAAAAAAACTGCTCTCAAAAATGTTAAAGCATCACGCCACAGGGAACAGGATCCATCTTCCCCTTTGGAAACAAAAAATAACTGTGAAATAAATATTTATTAAAAGAAGTTTATTTTCATTTTAAGAGACGAAAACCCATACAAACAAACAGCCTGGTAAGGACAGTAAATAGCAGGCATGCTTGACCAATGCATCTTCCATGAAACTTACTCTGCCCGTTCCCAGGTAATTTACACTGACACCAGATGTGTTTTCCTTGTGTGGCTTGTATTTATCAGCATACATAGAAATAAAGATAAAAATGAGTAAATCTTGCTAGCCATTCCTTCAGTTTTTATCAGTGCTGAGAAGTAAACTCACGCTCTTTTTTTTCCCTAAGAATATTTATGTATTTTAACCTTATCTTATTCCTTCATTGTTTTGATCAGATAGTGATATACATGCTGCTTGCTGCTTTTAGAACTGCTCAAAATTAAGTATCAAATCACTTCTACTTAGGTCAGACCAGGCAGAGATACATAAAAAAATACATCTACAGGTATAGAGGCAGAACACAGAGATGCCCAGAGAGAACAAATAGCTAATTTTAACTCCAAAAACAAGCTGTCAGAAAAGCACTGCAGTAGGGCTCCTCTCTCTCCCTTTTCAAGAAAAGTGGTCAACTTCACCAACTTCAGAAAAAGGGAAGTGGAGCACCACTTCCATTTGAAGACTTATTCAAATACATCCCTTCACACAAAATATATCCAGCAAATTAAATCTGCAGCACTGGCTGTGGCAAACAAGGCGTGCAGGCTCAGCTGCCCTTCACAAAGCATCTTTGTAGAGCTATCTTTCTGCCAGCGCTCCTTTTGAATTCCCAAACAATGCCTCGCAAAAATTAGATCTCCTACTGTGGGAAAGTTCCCAAAACACAAGCCAAAATATATTTTCTCATGAGGATACAAAAAACTTTCAATGAGGAAGTCAAAGTTCTTACAATGACTGTTCGGTCTACATATGGTTATTCTTGAAACATGCTAACAGATTAGGTAGCAGAATTCTGATTTGGGGAGGAAAAGCTATCAAAATCAGAGCAGTAATTCATCAGAATGAGTAAGTAGCTGCCACTCAATAATTCCCATAAGCAAACAGTCTTGTAAAGACTTCTAAGCATACAGATTTTTTAAAATAATAACATTCAATAAATAATAAGTGCTTTCACAAAACTTCAGATAACATCTACCATAATAAGCACAAAATAAACAAATCATCTTCAGAGATTATACTTAAATCTCCTTTTTTTTCCAGGTACAATCTGTTTGCCATTAATAACCTGATAACAAACAGAACACTGTATCCTTCTACTAAGGAAAAACATGATTTTAGGAAAATGCTTATGTGCCATTTACTTCTCCTGATCTACACTTTTACTCCCATAACAAGAAAGAACGATCAGTATTTTTTACCTCAAATTTCAACATATTATTTTGGCCTATTACTAGCTTTAGCAGAAGGGCAAGCCCAGCCATGGCAATTAGTCTTGCCTTGTGATTCTTCTACTGCAGCCTCTCCAGCAGCCTCACAGCAGGGCAAGTGGAGACGGGTGGGACAGAAGTGCCCCTTTGGCACCACAGAGGGTATCAGAGACACACTCTTAGGTCTGATCAGCATGTTGGGAGGCCAGGAGACAAAATAAAGCTTGGGCTGAGGAGTAGATAGATCCGTGGGGCTTCAGGCCCAGTAAGCACATGCTGCTCACTTCAGTTAACTTTCCAAGATTGCCATGGAAAGGCAAGGCAGTACCATCATGCTCCCAGCTTTTAGGTGGAGAGTATGACCCACAGGGCTGTCAAAACACACTCGCAGCTCACAGAACGTAACCCAGCCTGAACTCAGTGCAAACACTTCTGCAGCGACAGCAGAGCAGAAATCAAAAGCAAACTCTACTAAACAGATGATTAATCAAATAGGAAATTACACAAAGCTTATCGGTGCTACAGTTAAACGCTCACTTTCCAAGTTACCTAGTTTCCAATTGGCTCAAATATGCATAACCAACCTAGCTGCAATCTTCTGATGTCATGAGAAAGCAGGCAAGTGTTAAGGACAAGGCTTCAAATCAGCTATTTCTACTTGGTAAGTAAAGGCTTCCTGATCATATCAGGGTCCCTGCAAGCATTAGTGAACTCATTTTACCACAGGATACAGAAATCTACAAATGCAGAAAGTGCCAGTCCTACGACAGGCAAAAACTACTGCAAAAGAAATGCAAAATTCAACATTCTCACCATTTTGCAAAGCTCATGGTGAAAAAGATATGAACTACTGTGAGAAAATGCTGCACCCTTCACCAGAAAGACTGGGAAATAAACATATTTTCTTTCAAAACAAACAGGATACTGAGTAGCCTGTTGCAGTACAAGCCCTTAGTTTTGGGAAGGACATGCAAATTTATGATGGAAGTTCAGAATCAGACATTCCTGGGCTACTTCAACAGGCTGAGATTAGGGAGGTCGCAAGGAAATCTAAGCTATGCAAGGGGTTTTTTTCTTAGTTATCAGCCACAGAAAGTTACATTCGTACAATTGCCTTTGTTGTACATGAATTTATGATGCATAGTAATACTAGCTCAAGAGAAAATATTGAGGGGGAAAAAAAAGGCACACTTTTACTTCTAAAATAAGTTCTCCTATATTGTTTCTAAACTAAACAAATACATTACTTGCATGGTCAAGTAAAGGTCTCACTTACTCCAAGGAGTTACTTTGTTTTTTTAAGTGCTGAAACACAGCAAAACACTCCTCTGTGGCCAAAGGTCTATATATACATGTGATCCTAACTTCTGCTTTCTCTGTATCCATCTCCCCCAGTTATAGCTCAGGAGACACCAAAAGACACCACTTAACTTACAGTTCATCAGACATTTTCTGGGGTTGTTAACTACTTTGAACTAGTTTCCAAAACCCCGCAGTGTCTGGAGGGCTTTTTCCTTTGCTCAGACCAAATACTCTTACGGCTGACTTTATGATGGCATCTTTACTTCAAGTCAACTGCCAAGCAGCAAGAGGGAAGTGCCTTGACCATGAACTTGGAGCAGCCTTTCTTCATTAAGCTGTGTTACTAACCACAGCCACAATGTTAACACAGGACAGACTCATGCCCACACTTCACAATTAGTTAATGCAGAAAGCCTTAACGCTACCACAGTAAGTGCAGTTAGGAATCTCATTTTGTTGGCCAAACAGGTGTCCCCCCTCCCCCAAAAAAAACAGAACACCAAACTTTGCAAACTAAAGATATTCCTGAACAACCACATTACAAAGCCTTCAGAGGCACAATGAAAAGACCATTATAACAATGTAATACAACCAAATATCAAGCATCAGCTGTCACAATCCTATGCTTTTCAGGGTGTCAGTTCTTACTGAGAACCAGCAGGAGAATTCAGCAACAGAACCAATATGCTGCTGTTAGCAGCGTGATAACTGGAGTCACCTTCCTCTTTAAATACCAGCATCAAAAAGATGCTTAACATGGTAGCATGTTGACAGTAAAACAAAACAAATACGAAAAAAATCACCTGAAACCAAAACTCAAATTCCACTTATTTTTCTAATGAAATAAATCCCAAATAATCTCTTTTGAAAATGACCATTTTAGTCTCCTGATATATTTGATATACATACACATAATAAGCCTGAATTTAAAGACTAAATATAATCCTTAAGGTAGACTCACACACAAAACATTTACTTTCTATGAGCCCATTAAACTAGACTGCCTCATATTTATTTGCTAAGAGATCATGATAGCAAGAAGGAAATGTTCATTCCTGGCTTATCTGAAGACTGCACACAATCATGCCACCAGTGGTCACAAGTATAAAAATAACCCAACTGGAGAACACGCTGAAGGTTTATTTGGAAAAAGCATAGGTACATCCTATAATTAAACCATTGTTCCTCCCGAGTGGTTGAGAAGGGGATATCTGCTCAACAATAGCATCCTGTTTAGATGCCTTCTGACATTAAATGACACACTGGTGTTGAACTAAGGGAAACTGTACAGTCCTGCCACCCTATCCTCTTAAGACGGGGCCTGATGCTGTTACTAGTCTGCTGTTCATTACCACTGTACTGAATTGCCTCAATGTACCACACTGGCCATTTCCAGAAGAAAAGCTTAGGCACCTAACATATATAAAGCACACATTAAAAATGTTTCTTCCTGAAAACGTCACTACATGTCATGAAAACAGTGAACTAGTATGTGGAGCTTCTGAGGTAACTAGTTATTCGCATACCAAGCCATGCAAGTGAGTTGTTAGGATCAAAAAAAAAAAAAAAAATTAGGGCTCAGTTTCTCTTGTTTGAAAACAAAAGCAGCCCTATTTTCTCAGATTAAGCTACAGCAGTATAAAATTGCATGCTTCCTAAGATGGCCTATTATGTCAATAGGAATTTGTTTTGAAAAGACTTGAAGCTGTAACAGTTCAGATAAGATGTTATTCGGAGAAAAAAAAAAATAGATTGCTATTACTCACAGCTTAAGGGCATAAAACCACTTGCAATTTATTAACATTTAGAAGTCAGTGTCCCCAAAGTAGTTAAATTAACTTCCTAGTTCACATCTTCAAAGAGAAAATGAATAGCTTAATAAAGCAATTAAACAGGAGAGATCTGTTACACACCAGGCATGTTAAAGTACAGGCCATGTAGGCATTCAGTTTTTAACTTCTTTAATCAATAGAATGTTGAGTCACAATTCACAAAATTCAGGAACACTTTGTAAGCAAGGATACATCAAAGAGATATGAAGCTAAAAATATTCCTAAGCAACTGCAGAATACAGAATTTACCCCCCCAAAAAAAAGTCAGTCCAGTCCAACATTACTTAAGAAAAGTTCATGTAAAGTTAAGTTTGCTTTCTCTGATAATGTGCATCAGATCTAGCAGTTCCCAAAGCTGAAGATGCAAATAAGAGCTAGCTATCTCCTGCTGTCACTCCTTTAAACCTGCAGTGAAGTCATTTTGCCAAATTTGCACCACAACAATCCAAGGTGAACGGTAATGTCAAACACATATTTACCTCCTTGTGATCTGGGAGAAACTGAGTCCCAGTGAGTTAGTTGATGCAAGTAAGCACCAAATACACTAATATACTTCTTTTTTTATTTCCTGTACTGACATGAATATGACAAATATATTTTCTCTTTCCAACCCTCTCTCAGCTTTGAAGACACCTCATAATTTCTCAAAAGCCAAAATTATGTAACTACCTTTATGAGTTAGTGCAGCAAGGAAAAGAAAATATATGTTAAGAAAAAAGATACACTAAAAAGTTACTTTAAGGGGTTCAGAGAAAACAAGGTCTTTGTGTCTTCCTACATAAACAATTTTTTTATTTAATAACTGAAAGGTATGTATAAACATATTTCTTTCAAATTCTGCTACTGCTGCAAAATAAAACTGAATTTCCAGAACACAGAACCAACCTTAGAAAACTCCTCAACACACAGAATTCAACATGAGCCGTTCACAAAAATGCCAAGTTTGCTGCTGCAAGCCCTGCTCTCCCCAGCAGCAACGGATCACCAGTTGCAAGTATTTCCAGTACTAACAACACATCATGTTTCCCATAAGTTTGGTCTTATTTGTGGATTATTTTGGCCAGTGTCAGCTTCATGGATTTAAGGGTGGATTTCTTTTCCTGTGGCTATTGCCACAGCAGGCTTCCAGTCTGCTGATTCGGGAAGTTCTACAGCACTAAGGCAGACCTGGTGTTCCTGACCTAGCTCTCTGCTCCTATGTCCTTCACACTGGCTTTATCCCTGCATTTGGGCTGACTTCTTCACTGCGTCATTTCTTACTTTCTGTCTCTCCTTCCCTCACACACTTTTTTTTTCTTTCTTTCTGTTATCCCTTCTAGAAAGCAGGTTCAACCAGCTGGAGGAGAAAGGTTAACAGTTCCCATGGCACAGATCATGTCACAAGGGAAGCACTGGCCCCCGAGACCAGGCTGTTGGCCTCACTACCTGACCAACTGGTTTCTGAGCATCTGCCAGTGTCACTCCTCCCGAACACCATACCACCCTTTGATAACCATCTCCCGAGGCCGGACACCAGGAGCAGGCTCCCTGGCTGAAATTTACACCTCTACCAATGCAAGGGATCTCTCTATGAGTTTGCGTAGTGTCCTCCCCAGGAGAGAGAGCATTTTGCCTCCTTCAGTTTCACAACACACTGAAGGGCTGGGTTCAGAACTGAAGGCAAACAGACATTTGGAAAAGGTCAAACAAGGACAGAGTAACAACTTTAGCACTACAAAACCACATCCCAGCAGAAGCTTCTGATAACCATCTCCCGAGGCCGGACACCAGGAGCAGGCTCCCTGGCTGAAATTTACACCTCTACCAATGCAAGGGATCTCTCTATGAGTTTGCGTAGTGTCCTCCCCAGGAGAGAGAGCATTTTGCCTCCTTCAGTTTCACAACACACTGAAGGGCTGGGTTCAGAACTGAAGGCAAACAGACATTTGGAAAAGGTCAAACAAGGACAGAGTAACAACTTTAGCACTACAAAACCACATTCCAGCAGTAGCTTCTTTTTATTTATTTAAAAAAAAAAAAAAAAAAAAAAAAAAAAAAAAAAAAAAGGCAAGATTTGCAAAAGTGACACACTACCTACAATGCCTATACTCTATGTTTTTCCATGGGAGTTTTTAGTTTCTCACATGTACTCCATGAGCATGAGGATAAAAATAACACGACCACAATGACGTATCTGTAGTAGGAGGAATGACTTATGGGTGCCGACCGAAAGTCAAGGTTTCCTCTTTGCCCCCAATTTGAAAATGTCACCAGCCAATCAGCCGCCTGCCAAAATAATCAGTAGTACCCTCTCTTCCCCAAAACCAGAACACAGGGACTGCTCAGGGAGCAGCGCAAGCCTTTAGAAAATAGGGCAGATGGCATTACAAGTCCAAGCAAAGTAACTCCTTGTATCATTAGCTATTGAACGGCAGCTTGATGTGGGGATCAGCGTAAAGCTTATTAGTCTTCAGACAGTTGGCAGCAACAGCCACTGCAGCAACCACTCGGCAGCAGAAGGAACTCGTTCAGTTTAGTTGTTTTTCAGGTCATGTTAAGTCAAAATGTTTCTACACGCGCTCCAGCCCCCAGTTTAACCTTTCTTAGCCTCACCAAGTGCTATTACGCTGGCAAACAGCTCCAACTCGCATACTGCTCCCGCAAAGAGGGCTCCAGGAGCCCGGCGCAGGTATCTGAAAAATTCCTGCCTGGTGCCATTGTGCAAGGATTGCACCCTACTTTGGAGGTAGCAAGGACTTGCCAAGAATACCACTGACCTCAGCCCCAGCATTATGAAACAGCGCTGCCAGCTCCAGCCAGCTATGGAAAAGTAGGGATTGAATGCAAATCCGGAGCCACGGAGCACTGCGGGGCAGCAGCAGAACAAAACAACACAAAAACCCAAAAATTGTTCTCTAAGTGCATTCTTCTCTTTTACCGGAAGCAACCTTCAAAATAAAACTCAGCTGGCGTTCCTCCCCCTCCCTCCCACCCCCGAAATTTGGGAGCAGGAGGAAAGTTGTTCGCGTTCGTGTATTTCTTCCCTTCCCACCGCCCGGGAATTCAGCTCCCGGGGGGGACGACGACGACGCTCGGGGGAGCCGGGGTGGGGGTGAAGCCCCCGCCGGAGCCTCCCCGGG
>NW_009952973.1:4574277-4580648 GCF_000747805.2 Chaetura pelagica | reverse complement strand
CCCGAGGGGCGGGCAGCGTCCCAGCTTGGCGATGCATCCCGTGGATACGGGTGTTGAGCAAGCTGGACATTGAAATAAAAACACACACGAAAAAAGGGACTTGATCTGCTGGATCCTGGAACTCCCTGCTCTGGGGAGGCCACCTGTTGTCACCCTTCTGCAGAGTAATCCGTGTCAGCTGGCAGCCCCCTCTGTCATTGCTACGTGGGGTAAAAACGAGGAAGGGAAGGGTGTGAAATCTTTAATTTAACACTTTCCTGGGGGTTCTCCAGCAGGTTCATCTTCTCACGTCAACTTGAGATTTTAAAGAATAAAAGTCTTGCAACATGGCTGATCTTCTTTGTTTACTACGACAACAAGCACGTCTCAGCAGCAGCCTGACAAATACAAATCATGGCCATATTATTAATGTGTCATTAGCAGCAGTGTAATACTATTCATGTATTTGCTTTTACAAGCGATGTGTACCCTTTGCTGATAGGGATCACGCAATGTAAACGTCAACGCTAAGAAACCTGTTCGATTTCCAGTCACTAGCAGGGATTGGTTTACACATTTTAATCACAAGTAAAGTAGTATAATTTGTATTTGTGGTTTTTATTTGCAAAAATGTGCAGGTATAACTTTTTGTGTTGTTTTTTTCATACACAACATACACTGCCAGTCTCAGAAGACAAAATCTTACCCTTTTAGATACACACAGCTCTCAAACATCCTATGTCTTCAGACAATAACCTACTAAACCCACTAAATTTTTACATATGGCTCATTAACAAAGGTAACTCTTTGGGCTAATCCTGCCCATATGTGTCAGCAAAATATTTTTGCATCTAATACTGATGATTCTGGGCAGACCATGGAAAAAGACCAAGGAGGGCTTCACATCCCTACTGTATTTTCTTTTTTTGTCGGTGCTTGTTAGTAGTCTTGGGGGAGGGGGTTATTCTTTTTATTACTTATTATTATTTTAACAGATTGAAAGTATCATGTCCTTTGCCCTAAAAATGAACAGTTTCAAATATGCCTCACATTTGTCATTCAGAGAGTATAATTACTCAATTCAAATTACTCAAGCCTGCAGCTATAGCAAAGTGCCAGCTTTCCTGAAGCTCAGCTTACCAACCCGGAGTGCTGAGATTCCCTGTTTTTGTGGGGCATATGTATAGGGAGACTGCCGCAGGAATGTAAGGAATGCTCTCCTGGGCTCAGCTCCTCAATCACTTCAGGGCACCCATTCCCTCCTGCTACAGACTAGCTTGCCTGACATCTTCATATCTCTACATCAAAACAGCACTACCCACTCTATTTTCATATGCAATTATCTTTCATTTCAGACCTATTAGCTGTAACAGCACCAAGTGAAGTGTTTCGCTCTGATTCATTTTTTGCTCTGTTATCTGGTAACATAATACCTGCAGTTCACAGCAATATTTTTTTACTTCAGACAATGGGGTTTGGGGTGTCTGTTGTACTCTGATCAGTGTAACAAACACGTGTCAAAGGCCTACCAATGCCACATGAATTGTTAGAAGAAGGAATGAATGAAAGGTAGAGAATCAGGTACAAATACCTTCAACGCTTTCTTAATAATATGTAAGGATGTGTTGCATTAACACCTTTTTAGTGACTGTAAGCAACATCTTTGTGTATGCGGACACTTCTGATTGTTTATTCTCCATGGTGGATACAAGTTTGTCTTTTATGCTGGTTTTTTTCTCACTTAAATTAGAATAGTTCTTATAGCTGCATAGGAAAAAAACAGCAAATAATCAGCAAGATACAGAGTAAGTACAAGAGTTATTAGAGAACACATCCAATTATCATTGGAAACACCTATTTTTCATGCAAATATTCAATAAATATAATGTATAGCCTCAAACGTTTTTGCAGCTTTCACATGCTCTTACTCTCACTGTCTTTCCTGTTTTCTAACTTCAAAAGTAAATCAGTATGTTTTAGAATACACACACATACCAGGATCTGCCTTTCATTTTGCATTTGCTTTGCGCTTATTCCTCAGTTTACATTATCCAGCCTAATTTACAATGGATTTATTTTTTTTGGCAGTGGGTGTTGTTTGTGCTGGTCATGTTATTACATTACATAAGTTTCCTATCCCATATTACACTAGGAAACCAAGAGTTAATCATGTACATTACATGCAGTACATACAGTATTGGTATTTCAGCAATATGAAAAGCCTGCAAGTCAAAATATGACTGCTCAGCATAATATCCTTTTGGATAGCTATAACTAAGCACTATGTTTAAGTATCCTAGAAAAGCATTTTGTCTTAGAAATACAGAGTTTCTGCCTTCCTGAATATCTCTGTTTCTTTCAAGTTATACACTGAAATGGTCAGGTCAAATAGTTACTAAAATGCCAAGGAAACATTCAGCATTTCTGTGAGCTCTCTGTTAATTTGTTAACACTCATTTTTAACAAGATAGTCTCACTTTCAAAGGCTTGCACTTGACTTAGCCACATGGTTTTTGATTCATTACACTGGTTATCAGTCACCCACAGTTAAACGTTTGGTTTGTTCAGGAGAGGCCAGTCTGTCCTGGTAGGGAAACAGAACATCGCTTCTTCAGGGAGTTCAGTAAATTATATACAGCCAGTATGGATATAAACCCATGGATCTCCTTTTATCCCTTTTCTTTGGATAAACCTTCATTTTCATCTATCTTCTGGACACAGCATGGCAGCTGAAGCAGACTCATGCAGCCAAGCTCCAGCCTTCAGAACTGCCCGTCTGCTTCCCAGATCTTTCCTGGCACCTTCTCAGCAACTATAAAAAGTTATTTTCATATTTGTGGAGGTAGACAGTAAAGGGGAATGGAGGTACTGGCCTGGTGAACAACTCCATAGATGACCTTGAGAATAGTAGCCATCCCCATTGGGCTTGGCAGAAGCCAATTTAATTGGATTTCAAGTCACAGATGAATGATTTCAGGTACAAGGAAGGCCACTACCAAGGGGAAAATACCTCCTTTGAACAATCTTAACCTCTATGCTCTCTGTCTTTTGGGATGGCAATGTTTTTCCAAGAATGCTGTCTCTCACCTTTTGGGATTCACACATAGAAGAAATTATATTACCTTTTGCAACTACAGTTTTTAACATCTTTTAAACATGATGAAGGGCATGTGCATTTGTTTGTTTGTTTGAAGTTTTTTTGTTTGTTGGGGTTTTTTGCACTGCATCCTCTAGTCATGTGGCTGTCAACTTAAAAATCACTAGCATACAGGCACGGTATGTAACCACCACCCTGTATCCCTGAACAGGGATAGAAAGGCAGGATGGAAAGATATCAGTGAGTTAACATAGTCCATGATAGAGTAATTCTTGAATGTTTACCATCAGTTTATGGTCCTTTTGTACTTGCAAGGCAGCACAAAATTCACAAGGCTACAAAAAAGAGCCTGGCCTGTGGCATTAAAAAAAAAAAAAAAAAAGACCAAAAATTATCTTCCTCTTAAAAGGAAAAAAAAAAAAAGTGACTACTACAATGCATTTCATGTGTTAATTCAAAATTTGCTGCTATTTGCATAGCTACATTTGGGAATTTATGATTCAACTTCTGCAGCCACAAATGAATGCAAACTGTCTTTGACTAGCTAGTTTAATGCTATCAGCTGCAGCCCAGGGACCAGAGTGAACTGACTTCAGCTATTTACATGATCTTTGGAGAGAAATTCACAGCCCACACAGCATTTCCCTTAGCTGCACTGAGAGAGGTGGCCAGATAAAAGGAAGGGTGGCTGAAATCCCTATTGCAGCAGCACCTTGGAGGTATAGCAATGGATGGTGGCCCCCTGTGCTGTAGGAACACTGAACAAATTAACAGGAACTCCTGAAGGTCAAGACTGTATTTCTGAAGAAAACTTAGGTGCGTCTACACAACTTTCATTCCAGCTTGTGACCATGATACACCTGTGCCCCTTATCTCGCAGGAGTGGAAGTGATGGGAGATGACTGTGAGTCTCCTATCCTTGTGCCTCCACTGGGAAAGTGCTGTTCAGGACTCTGCTTCGATACTATCTGCACCAGCTCCTCCTTCTGTGAAGAGAGGCACAAAAGTATTGACTCTGCTTCTCAGGTGCAGTATTCTGAGACATAAGGAAAGCACTGCAAAGTCCTGATAATTGTAACACTAGCAGCATTTTGAGGTTTTCTTAAACATAAACTTATCCACAGACACAGAAACAGTCAAAGAGCATCTTTTGTCCTTACCGGGACGTGTAGCAGAAGTGGTTGTTTCAGTGGGATGGCGCAAAGCACCCAGCAGGCAGTCAGTGCTTGCGTGCTGGTGCATCCGGAGCAGGCTGCCAGCAAGGAGAGGTGCCCTGCTGTGGTTCATGAATTGCATCCACCACACAGTGGCAAAGTTATCAGACAGACTAAAAACAGCGTTCTTTCAGATAGATGACACTGTCTGAATGATAGGTTAAAAAATGCACTTTACTCCTTCCAAATAGTCATTCACAATGTAATACAGCCAGGAGATACAGATAGATATAGATACAAATATAGATATAGATTAGATATATAGATACACACTCACATATGTGATCGATTATATATATATATATATATATGAGCTATTTTAACTGTTGAAAGTAAATTTTAACACAGCATTGTGAACTATATATTCGGTATTGCATGGATTTCTAATACTGTATTTTAGTAAACAGCATCCCAAATCAGGAAAAAACATTTCATTCTTATCCACTACCATTGAAGTTTTCATTACTGGGAAAAATTAAAGCCCGAACATACATTTTGGTGTTTTATTTCTAAACAGATATATTACCTAAAAGAAAATACAAACTTACTCTTGCTAAAATAACTGTAATTGAGTTGTTTAAAATAATCTTTTGAAGTTTCTACACCCCAAACTTTATATGACTGTGCTGAAGTATAAAAAGGGAAAACTGTCTGAAAGTCAATCTAGACAGGATTACTCTTTATGTAAAGCTGGTCAAGTCTTTAAAAGAATTTATCTCATACTTATTAACAGTAGATATCCAGATGATCATTAATATCTAACAGTACTGTTTTTCATAAAACACTAGAAGATTATAAAATTATCTAATAAATCATGCAGAATGATTAATAAAATATGTAGAGCTTTACAAGGAAAATGGAACACATTTGAGACATTAATTTTATTCCTGCACAAAGATGTGAAATATTTATAAGAGAAAAATGTGTTTTTAACATTGTTATTAAGACCTTTCACTTCAAATGTGATATCTTCAGTATTAGAATTCTATACTGATTGCCTAATTTTCCCTGCCTACCATCAGAAATATCTTTTAAAAAAACCTCAGCTTTATTACATATGATTGAAGTGTTTGGCTTCAGACTGTACTAGCTGTTTCATAAAATATGAATATACTTAAAACTTTTGGCATTGCCGCGGGGCATTATTCTACAAATTAAGTTTACAGCTGGTAGCACTTTTCCATAATGAATTATTGATTAATTATTCCAGATATTGCCTATCCTTGCTTAGCCACCAAGCATTGCTTACTGCACTGCTAAGTCAGCCCATGCTGGAACTATTCCTTGGAATGAGTCCCTGAGTACTGCATTCCTGTCGGCTTTCCCTTCTCTTCTCTTGTCACCATCTTCCACAGAAATTGCCCACACTTCTCCGTGCTCGCTTTAACACTCTATACTGCATCACAAGTATGCTCCAACAGGATACTATTGGCTCTTATTAGAAGAGCATTTTAATTTACATTGCTTCCCAACAACCTTTATAAATTATTCCCTTTCTTTTAAATTAATAGTTACTGTGTACAATGTCTATGTGGTTCAGCTTTCTCCACCCTTCAGCCACTGTGAAGCTCTGTTCAAAGCATATGGGGATGTGTGGGTGTGAACCTAAGTGAATGTTTCTGTGCTGTGCATACATATCCTGGCAAAGCACATTCACACCTATATCATAATGTGACAAGTACTAAGTACCAATTTAAACAGAAAGAATCAACTGGAGGTTCAGTAAATGCTAGAAAAGTTAATATTTTTGTTACTTACAAATCAGTGATACCACATGCCATCAATTTATGTTCCATTTATTTTTCCAGGAAGAAACCATCTAGTACCTGGAATAAAATGGCATTAAAATTTAGTTTTATCTTATCCCAAGAAAGCATATTACTGATAGATCCACACTGAGGTAAGCTATCAAGGTGATCAGGGAATTAATACCCTTCTTAGACAGATCATAGAAAAAAATAATTTGTGTTGAAAACATTGTTACCACCAAGTTGTCGGGGATTTTTTTGCCCTCAGGCTTTATGATTACCAGTAATGTCAGCAGTGAAAATGAATACTTTGTATTGCTTTCTGTGTAGGGC
>NW_009952973.1:4564119-4574098 GCF_000747805.2 Chaetura pelagica | reverse complement strand
TAGGGAACTTAATACAAAGGGATCCAACTGTCTCTGCACAAATACACAATGATAAATACAAGCATTGAATTAAGTTGGAGCAAGAAATTCTCCACTAATATAAAAACAGTGACATGAAGGAACTGACAAAAAGAAGAAAAACTGCATCAGTAGGCAGTGATTAGCTTTACAGTAGAAGTTTACGTAGTCCATGCTTTGTGTTGTCTGGATCTGTATTTCAGACAGACAACAACAAATTATCACTTTCCCTTAGTTTTTTGAGTTAATTCTCCTATTTGTTACATTTATAAAGCAGATACTCTTCATACTCTTTAAATATGTAGCAGTTAGCTGTGATAAACTACTTCCTACTCCTGTAATAACTGATTTCTGCTAAAAGCATCCACCATCCCTTATTGTACCACTGCTGGAAAAACAGGGGAACCTGCTGCCTGATTCACTTTCAATTTCCAGAATAATTTTCTAAGTAATAACCATAATTTATAAAAAAAACACAAAATGAAACCATTGCCTCTACCATTGCTGCTGTGCTTAGCAGAGCAACTAGCATGGGGAAGTTGCCAATGAAAATCTGTAGCTGACCAAGTCCATCTTGTAAATTTGTTTTCTAGACCAGGAAGAGAAACTGCAATGTGGGAAGCAATTGTACAGAAAGAGGTAGCTGAGATTAGTGTTTTGTGGGAATCAGGTGACTCTTCGGAAGATGCACATTTCTGAAAAACACATGAACTCTTAAAGATTTAGTCTCAGGGATGTTCTTTGTTAGGACTTTTTCCTATTTTTTTGTGTTATTAGCAACTTAAAAGGCTGCTGACATATGGTGGCATCTGGCTGGCATGACAAGAGTGCTGTAGACTGACACAGTAAAACACACTCTTCCAATCCGTATTTAACTTCTATTTCTCTTCCTTCAGGTTGAGCTAGCTGGAATGCAGACAACTCAATGTATTTAGTCCTTGGGATAAGGAAGTCTCAAAATATTTCAGAAGTATCCTCCTGCAAATAAGATGGAGGGTGGGGATTGGCATTCATGTGCTTTTGTTCATGAGCAATTAGCATCCACGTGAGGAATACATTCTTCCGTGGGAGAAGAGCTGGCTAGGTTAGATAATTTCTTCTGCTTTACTGTATCTTTGTATTACAGCCCAGGTCCTCATTTGATTAAAATCCATGCATTTCAATGAGATCAACAAAATTCTGCTAGTTTAAAACAGGCAAGGACCTGCTCCTTGGCTCTGATCCCCACAGAGGTTGTAGGGAGTTCCCACAGTGGTATGACAGAAGCTGGAGATGACCCTTTTGGACTCTAGCTAGAAAACTATGCACTGTATTAAACCCCCACAAAGAGAGACCTCTCTAATTTATGCTCAGCTCCATCAAGGGGTGCATGACAAAGAACAAAATAATCTTGACTCTGTTTGCCCAATGGTGGCATCTCTGTCTTGTTAGCAATGCACAATCTTTTTAAATGATTCTTTACTCAGGCAGAAGTGAGCTGTATAACTTCATTCCATTGATGTGAATAGCTAACAATTTTGCCTCAAACCTTCGCATTACTATTGTGTTTAGGTATGAAGTTAGATTCCTCTTGTCATGGAGAAGAGGAGCTGAAGTACAAGAGAAAATTACATCTTTAATTTACCTTGGTCCCAGTGCTCCAGAAGTGAAGTGTTTGCATGGTTATTTTGTTATATTCAAATAGACTTTCTGAAGTTTTATTTGAAGTACCTGAAATTCTTAACCCACACTTATCACTTACACTTTTAGGATGGATCCTGCTATGTAAATCTCTGAGCCAAATAATAGATGGATACTTGTAGGCAATGTAAATACAATTTATTAAAAACACACATCAGAACATCTGCAAAGTGCAAAGAGGGGTCTTTCAAGCAAAAATATCACATCATTTTTAGAAACCAGCAATATTGGTATGGATATTCCATTGATGTGAACTTGGAGACCAACACTGATACTAGGGAAAGTATTTCCTACTGTGGATAGATCTTAAAAGATCATGTATGTGGGACTCCAGTTGCACTTCACTTTGTGTGAGCTGCAAACCTGACATTTCCAAGGATAGTCTTACAGGAAATAGGAAAGGGACTTGAAAGTAGATGGAGATGTGATGGCATCTGAAAAAAAAATGGTCTGCGGGTGGTCTGAACCCAGTGCAGTGCTTGCAAACCTTTGTGTTTTTTTAAGTTTTAATGAGATCTAAAAGTGCTGAATATACCCAAAACATTACATAGCTTTGAGATATTAACTTACAACACCTCATGGTTTTGCAATGAGCAGACACATTTTGTCATCAAACCCATGCAGGTACATCATAGCCCTGGTAGTGCACCTCTTTGCCCCAGCTGCTTAAGGTTAAATTGTACAGTATTAACCTCTAGCAGGCATTTGCAACTCTTTTGAAGGCAACTGAAAATACTTAATTGCCACAGAGGTACTGACTTACGTGATTAAAAGTGAAAAAAGGTAGCTGACATTAAAGGGAGTGGATGTGGAATCCATAAAAACGTGATAACTTGTTCCAGATGCAATTCCTTTTAAAATAATCTTAATTAATTTATCTGCCCATCATTTCTCTGAATTCATCTGAAACATGGTCAGAAAACCAGGAAAACCTCTCCAGAGTAATTTCTGGGACCATATACCTTTTCAGGGCAGCAAGAGGGAGATAAAGATATGAATGTATAACTATTCTGGAAAACAAGGATCCCTTTTTGGGGTTAAAAAAGCATGACTAGTTTACTCCCTTCAATTCCTTCACCCTACTACATGTAGCATCAGAAGAGAGTCCCCCCAGCTGCACCAGAGACTTCAGTAACTAATTCTCAACATCTTCCCTGAGATGCTGCAGAGTCCTTTTTCCAGTGTACATAACTATGCAACTATTTACTCAATGAAACAAAAAAACAAAATTAAAAAAGAAAACTGAGCTTCATCAAAATAGGAAAGATGGAGCAGAATTAAAATAAACACTGGCTTTAACCTATCTAGCTTTACTCTCATTATAACTTGAACTAGACAGGCTATTCTCAGCCTTTTTACCCAGAAAGCATAAAGTAGGCATATTTTTACTGAGCAAATCCTTGTGCTTATAGTCTCCTACCAGCCATTTCCTGTTAGTTTATTCAAGCAATGTGCCTCACCATCTCACAGACTTAGTAACTATTCTTTATGGGACTAAAGTGGCTAATATTTTCCTAGCCAATTTCCTCTGTCTACCTATGCAGGCCCTGAGGCTCTCTGAGGTTAGAAAGACGCTTAATGCTGATTATTAGACACCCTTTGAGGGCTTACCAACCTAGTTTAGAAAACACACCTCACAGAGTAATCTTGGCCCTAGCCAGATTATGTCTGCTGGTCGACACTTGACATTTTTATTGGCTTGTCCGTGCAAAGTAAAGCATGCCAACATAGTCATGTCAGTAAAAACTCAATGAGAATACATTTTTATAAAGATGCTTTTCACAGCTACAGCTTCTTTTAGCCTCCTCACTAAGATGAGACACAATATTACAAGAACTTTAAGGGGAAGGGAGTTCATACTGTGACTAGTACTGTTACTGTGGTTGTTTTAATTATGATCATGCAGCTAAAGAAGAAAAAATAATCCTGCACTGCCCTTTCACTTGAGAAGACAGGCATTTTTCATCATTCCCTCTAAAATAATTTCCCTCTGTTTTGAAGTATGGCTTGAGGCAAGTTCGTCAAATCTTCTATCAAACTTGGGTCTTTTTGATGGTCTCCTTAGGCTCCCGTTCTGCTGTATTAATTGAATTAATTTCCTCATACATTTTAGAAATGCTGCAGATTTATCTAGTAGTACTACAACTTGAGATATATTTTAACTCTTTGTGTCACTTAGCTTTTTTTTTTTTCATGGAAAATATGCTTCCACAGTGAAATCTTGTGGGTTTTTTAAACAGGAAAGCTTCAGAGAAGAACATTAGCAAAGTGTAAGGATTTCCTTCCTTTATAATGTTCGCTGTGTGATACATCTTTGAACAAGTCACTAACATGTGTCCCTCCTTGTTATAAAGCATATAACAAAACACGTGCACCTACCTTGCAGGGGCGTTCTGAGGGCTGGTGGTTGTAAAGCCCTTTTGAGGATGAGAAGCATTATATGAGTATTGAGCACTAATCTTGGGTATTCGGACAAGCCGTGCACATTCAAAATAAAAACCTTGCTAATAACATCCATCTGCATCTTGAATACAAGAAATTGTAAGACAGCCTGTCAATGATCAAGGCTTTTTCAAGCAGCTCACCCTACTGTTTGGCGTCTGGCCAACTCGGGGAGCCTAGGGAGGAAAATGGCTCCGAAGCAAAAAAATGTGCATGTTAAGCAGAGGAAAGCCTTTGTGAAGGGTGAGAAGAAACAAGACAAATAATACCCTAGCTGCCAAAGTGTTCTTTAAGTAGATGGAGGAATGAAGTGAGACGAAAGGGAAGGAAAAAGCTGTAGTAGGCAGGAGCCTCGTCTTGTTAAAGGTAACTCCAGCCTGTATGCACTATAATGCTGAAACAGAACACGGTTCTACTTCAGGACCAGGCCTGCTTTACATTAAGGATGCTTCTCTGTGGAGAAGCTGGGAGAAGCCAGGGCAGAATTTATTTGGAAATGCAGCACCTAAGCCAACCAAGAAGACGTTCCAACTTTCAAAACTGTATTAATGACACTACAAAGTCCTTCAAAAAAGTTTGTGGGGCAATGCAGTACAATCAGAGCATGCTGAGAAGGTCTGAGTGGCACTTCTTCAGATGGAGCAATGCCAAGCTTTTACTCAACAGGACTTATCTGGCTGTCAAAGGCACTTTAACTGGTGCTGCTGACATGCAGGACACTGGCTCCCTCAGTCCTCCCCTACTATTACAAGCCCCTGTGCAGAATCATCAGCAAATTCTTTTGCCTGATATATATATATATATATATATATACACACACATGTATATACATCTCCAATGTCAGAACTAGCCCCTTTACTTCCTCTCACCAGTCATCTACAGATTCATTTCACTCAAGCTGTGCTCCAGCTGTACAGCATTGTAATGCTGCAGCAAGCATATGGAGTTTCAGCCAATAGTCCTCCTTCACTTCAGGCTTCACTACAGGCTTCCCATCTCCCTCTCTCTCTCTCCCTACAGTGAGTGTCTCATGCACTACCTCAGATGCAGCAAGGTTTAATTAAAGTAAAATAGGCAGGAATTGAACTAATAACACAAAAATCTCCATCTATCATAATATTTTTAAATAATTTCAACTGGAAAGCTTTCCAGTCCGCCATTAAAATGTTTACATGCAAGACATTTCTCCTCTAATAAATCATAATTAACATTTAGATATTACCTTCTATTTTGGCAGCTCTTCTTTTCTGAAAATTTGATTCCAGTCATGATTTATATGTAGCCTTTCCTTCAAATTCCTGCCATATATAAAGACACCAGAATTAAATATTTAAGTGGCTTTTAATTCATGTTATCTTGCCACAGATCAATTTAGCACAACTCATCAATTGCTAACATGGTTAATAATTAATGTCGCTGCAGGTCTTCTACATCAGAGTTCTATTAGTCCTCTTAATGTCTTCCTGCAGTTCACTCCACAAGCCCAGGGAGAACAAGCCAGCTCTGCTATGGCTCACTGGAGCCTAATTCAAAGAGCAGCTCAGTCCACTAAAATAAAATAAATAAATAAATAAATTTTTAAAAAAGCCAAAACCCCACACCAAAGCAAAAGACTTGAATATGCTCTCAGAATTGTTCAAGATCCAACAGATGAGCCCTGTTGAGTTTTCCTACTGTGGTATATTGTATTACTAATCCCAGCACTTTATTTCCTCCCTCTCTCTGCAGCAGGGACGGCAGAGGAGCATGTGTCCACGCCTCAGCTGTTCCCATCCAGAGCCTGGCATCTTAACCCAAAATCTTTGCAGCTGCAACTGAGATGCCACACTATGGACTGAGCAAATGCTATTCAGCTAGTTGGGGATATATGGCATCCAGTCAGTCTCTAGAGGTGGTAATCTGCAGCAGAGACTGGTAATGGGACATGGTGGCATTAGACATCTGTGGCCTGCCAAAGCAAACTTACCAACCAAACTTAGTACCAGCATTCATTTTGCTCTTATTTTGGATGCATTTTACAGTGTAGCTGCCGTAACTTGTGCATGACAGAAGTGATTAAAATGTAGACAGAGTAAATAAATACTCCTATAAAACAGTATAGGCAACTAAAACTTGCTTGAGATCTCCAGGGTTTCCTTTATCCAAATTGAGACCTGCTATAAGTACCCACAAACATATTCGTTCTCACAGCAAAGAAAATCCAAAACAAAACCACACTATGTAGTGACAAAGACAGTCCTCAGAGTCAGACCTTGGGAACAATGAAAATCATGCATTAAGGGTGAAGTCTTTAGCATGCCTTACCATCTTCACACCACCTACAATGGCATTGCTACCAAATAGTAATAATGCTGTCATTAGTATCTGCTACCAATAAAGCCCAGCAAGCAAATCGTAAGTGGTTTTTTTTCCCCAGACTTTCAGCACAAACCTAAGCAGCAAGTTGATAAATTATTGTACTCATAGATAGTTGCACCCAGCTATCACCATTGCTCATTCAGAAACTCTGCTCTAAAATAAAACAAACTACCAAATCTAAGCAGGTAGAAAAAGAAGACCGTGTGCTGCAGCTGTAGTGTTGACTCCCATCTTCCTCCCATCTCAGAAACAGACCCCTCCAGCAAGACAGCTTGTTTGTAAGGCCTGAAGGAATCCTGAAGTCCACCATGCAGCTGCAACAAAACTGGATGTACCTTCACAAAGCTTTTCAACTACATTACTCTTCTTGCTGCTGCAAATTTTGAAGCCATATGATTTAATCTGTAGCCCAATGACATACCAGTGGTATTTTCACATCTTTTATCTTTTTTTTATCTTTCTGTGACTTACTAAGCTTTTTCTATACAAAACATAACCACACCAATTAGAAGGGTGGTCTTTTATTTTCATAATTAGACATGTACCATCAGTTGTGGAAGAAGTTTGCATACTATAAAGACAGAAAAGAAAAATAAAGGTTATCTCCCTACCTGTATGAAAATCAGTACCAAGATAAGCACACCTAACAAGCATAGCATCACTTGTGTAAATATAATACCTTTTCAATTACATTTTTCCACAAAGATGAGGGCTTGAGGAGCCAGCCTCTGAGCCTGTCTGCATGTGCTGCTTTCCAGTTGCAAAGTAGCTTGGCACACCACTGCAGATGACTTTTGGGGATGACAACAGGAAGATGTACCTAGGCCCTGAAAATTCCTGGCAGGGGCTTGGGTGTGTTCCTGCCTTGCCATGACAGTGTACAAAACAATCTGACTGAAAGGCTTGGAGAAGAGGCTATTGGGAAGGTAAAGGAAGGAGGAGTGACAAATGGGAGAGACTGACTGGAAAGAGAAGGAGAGATGGAGGCAAGTCACAGTGGGAAGAGCAGCTGTAGGGTCAAGAGGAGGAGCCAGGAGAAAAATGTTGTTGAACAAGAAACCCTTGGTGATTCAGAGCCAGTGTCCAGCAGCTTAGTTCTTACTCAGGAGCATTTGCCAGTAAGCATGCACAGACAGGCATCACCAATCAAACACTCAGATATTGCCCTTTAGGGACAGCTGGGAAAAAGAAAACTATCAAAGCAACAATAAGAAAAGCCTCAGTACACAAATGTATGTTTAATGAGAGCGTTGAGGAACACTGTCCTATCCTTGATTATTCATTAATTAGAAGTCTTATTTCAGATGTGGTTGGAAATATACTGGAAATCTCTTGCAGAGTATTTTTAATACTGTATGTATTGCTGAAGCACCGAGGATTTGCACTGCATCATACCAGTCCCTTTGGACTCACACACATAGAAGTGAAGTGGCTTCTGCCCTAAGGTGTTTACAAGCGAAAGAAAAAACAGGAGACAACAGATGGAACCAGCAGCTGGAGGATCAGCAGAAATCAAGGCAGCTCTGACAGGCACAACAGCCAGACTTTTGTCTGGAGCTCTCTTATTCCGTATCTTTGGCCAGCACAAAAAAAAAAAAAAATCAACCAAAAACAACAACCAAAAAAACCCAACAAGATACAAAGTAACACTGGAAAAAGACCTGCACGGTCTCAGATAACTCTCTCAGTGCAGAGGATCCTTAAGAGCCACAACTGCTGCCCAGGAGCCACCTCTTTACATAAAGACACCAAATAACAGCTGAAATGGAAGCTGAGTTTCCTAAAGACAAATCATTTTACTTGTCAGTTTCCAGCAGACTTATTGCAACCGCGGAAACAGATGTGGGCCTCCCTTGGTGCCAGCTCACCAAGGAGACCTGCAGGAGCTGTTTCCCCAGGGCTGTCACCCTGCGGGCAGGTGGAATGGGCCAGCTCCAGGAACAGTGGCAGAGCTGAGGGGACGACGTGTCACAACACAGTCAGTCCCCAGCACCTGCACGGGGTGGGAGAGCCTGTGGCCACCACGGCAGTGGGTGGAGAAGCCCGGGTGCAGGAGGGGCTGGACCCTTCCCAGGCAAGGAGAGCCTGCACCACACCCTCCCACCTCCCTCAGAGGCAAGGGTGATATGCTTGGGTAGGTGATGGCACCAGGCTTTGCATCCTCTTGTGGTGGGGATGCTGTTTCAGCCCAGACAGGTTGGTGATTGTAGTAGAAGCAGCATAGATGAAGTAGTGACAAAAAATATACATTAAATAGTGCCACAGATCTGTTTCATCAGACAATTAGAGGCCTAAATAGAGGGGAAAAAACCCCCTACTTTCATTGTTTACATTGTCCACATCAAGTAAGGATGTGGGTAAATTTCAACCACAAGAGATTATTTGCTGCGTGCCGGCACACACAGGCACCCACGCCCAGAGACAGTAACAAACTGGATACTCTTTCCAATTTGGAAGCTTTTGTGCCCTGCTCAGCAGTTCTCATTCATTACTTCAGAAGTATGCCCTGCCCTGCATATTGAAGCAAAACCCTGGTGGCATTTGAGGGGAGAACGAGGTTCTGGTCTGAGGGGCTAAATGAAAGCCTCCTGCCAGCGAGGATTCCTTGGTGTTTCCATTTAATAGCAGTTACAGAGAGGTTTTCCTACTACAGCTCCATTTGAATTTCGAATGCACCAGTATAATAGAGCAGATTGATGAATAAAACTAATGGGCTACAAAATATGCAGTTTTATGAAATTAATCTGAATGTGTCTTGCAGCCTGCTTTTAAATTATAGTGATATCATTTAATATTATAAAATATTTATATTATTGCATAACATTTACATCTGCATACAGGTGCACACTAATAATGATCTTTTTAAGACTACAAAATTAGAGGTTGATGCATTTTGTTGCACTTGTATCTTGTAATATTTGAACAATAATTGTAAGAGTTGTACTTTTGATACTCTCTTCCTTAAATGCCAAGGTACTAGATATCTGAATGGTATAAACTGTGCTACAATACAGTACATATATTCCAGTAGCACAGAATATATAAGTGTGTGCTCTTCAAGTTATACCCAGCATAGTTCCTGCTGTTGGCACACAAGCCACAGGAACAAAAAAAAAAAACAACAAAACGCAGCTTGAGGTCAGTTTAAGAATTTCTATAAGCTAATATCCTTACCAAAATTGCTCTTAAATCTCATTCAAAGTTTTTGCCTTGTGACTTCTCTGCAGCAAAAGGTGACTCAATTTAGCTATGAACTACATTAAAAATATTTTCCTTTGATCTTTTAAATCTATCCCTAGCAATTTAATTCTAGGTTTTGGTTTATGAAGTGTTGCAATTGCTCCTTATACACCTTCTTCAAAAAGGTAATTATTTAACAGCTCTATACTACAGCCTTTTCAGACATCCCTGAGAGAACGTAAAATTTATTTAGATTTCCTGGAAAAAATGGAGTCAAATACATTGTCATTAATTCCAGATT
>NW_009952973.1:4547437-4563523 GCF_000747805.2 Chaetura pelagica | reverse complement strand
TCCTGCTGATTTTCAGCTGCTGAGATCAACAGAATGGCACAGGTAGATAAGTACATCCACATCAACCACTATCAATACCTTTTCTCATTTCTATAGTCCATTTCATAACATTGTTAAGAATGGAGTACTAGAACAGCACACAATACTCAAGATACTGGTACAGCACCAATATATGCAGTGGCATAGTGTCTGGCGGTCTTGTTGAGTTGCCTGCTAATTGGGTGCCAACACGATACCACCCCACTCCTTGTCAGAAGGAGCACAGAGTGGTAAAATTGTATGATGTAAGTGGTACATATAGCACCCAGGGACAAAACCAGCCTGTCAGTTTACCTTCTCAACTCTTCTGAAGCATTCTTAATGCCATTAAAAAATAGAGCAAGTTCTAGAAAAATGTCAAGTTGCATAAACCTATTTCAATACAGGTACTGTCCTACATGCTGTCCTAAGAGGTTTTTCTCCCAAAGAGCTTTTCTACCTTTCTTTCTATCTAATATCATGGTAAAGTTGCTATTACCCTCAGTCAATGGTGGATTACACTCTCTTAGGAGCATATATTTTCTGAGGAAAGCACTTTTCCTGAGTAACTAATCTTAGAAAGTGCTTTGGACTCTTCTTGCTGACTGTCCTTAAATCCAATAATGTTACAATGGCATTGTGTGACACAGGAACTGCTCCTATGAATGATTTCTGCCAGGCAATTCAGAGATGAGGAATAATCAAGTTTATTTTTAAAGCACCAGAAGTAACTTAATCGCAGGAACATAATCACTAATTGAGAATGCACAGCTTGCTATTAGTGACACTGATAACTTGTAAAGGGAAAAGTAAATTTCACCTGGTTATTTATAGAGTTCTGCTGCTTGTAATGGAACAAGCCTGTTTTTGCAGATTTACAGGTTAACAGATTGGTTCACAATTAGCATATTATTCATATGCATTCTAGGACTCTTATAATAAAGAGCCAAGCATCTGTGTTTCAAATTCCTGATATTCCAGATATGCCTGTGATTACTGTTCCATTTCAGTTATTTAAAGATTAGAAGATTAGGGTTTTTTTTAAATCCCTTAAATAATTCCTTAAAAATAAAATGGGATGTATTTATGTAGTATTATCTGCAAGCTTCTTGGTACCAATTTTAACAAAAATATATAGCCCTCTTGTCATAAGGTTTGATGTTGTCACATAGCCTCAGAAACCATCTTCTCCAGGAATTAAAGACAATAAAGTGGAGGAGAAACATGACCAAGCAGGACTTACTCAATATATCCTTTCTGTCCTTCCCATAGAGAATCTTGATTACTGTTAGAACTACCATTACCAGGTGACAGGAGGGTAGAGTTTGCTTTTATTTCTTCTGCTCTCTTCCAGCCTCCGACTGTAATAAAAATCAGGAGAAAAAGCTAAGCAAATGAAAGCAAAGTTAAATGCTACTTGAAGTATGCTTGACTGATACGTGTTACGTTTGGAAGATATTTAACTAGAATATTAAAATGATACTTCTAAGGGCCCAAGGGCCCCATTATATTTGACTATACAAGAATCTGAACTTCTATACAAGCTCCATAATGGGTGGGCTATTTGTGATTTCATCTGCTGATCACTGTAGTCCCCAGTTTGCACACAGTACCCCCCAGGGTACTCCCTAGGGACCCAAAGGCATTTACATCTGTGCACTAATCCAGGTGCTGTCCGCCTCAGGACAACTCTGGATTCAGCAGTTCCAACCTTCAGCCACTTGTTTCCATCTCACACTGTATTGGCACAACTATTTCTCCCCAAGCCACCCCCCAAGGCCACATGGAAAACGAGATCAGTGAACAGATCTGTGTTAAAAATTGCCAGGAAAAAACAAAACCTTTTTACTGGTTTGATGGTTGAGAAGTGGTTGCTTCGGTGCCACGGGCAGGCAGGGACAGGCAGGCAGAGGGGCTGAAGCTGGTGGCACTGCAAAGGAATGACATGTGGCATCCCACCTGGCGTCAGTGAGATGGTGATCTCAGAGTAGTTCTGAGAGGGTGGATTCCTACAGCAGCAGCTGAACACCATGATTTCCATTTGCATGGGCATCCCAGGAGCTCGAGATATCTAAAATATTCTCTAAAGAGAAGCAGGAAAAAAAGGCAAACATACAGCAGTGAGATGCAAGAACTGTAGATGCCTGTGCTGTCCCTGACAAGTGATTACCTCTGTTCACTGACTGCCATTTGGCACTTTTCAAGAGGAGATACATTTAATGAACGGAAGATGGAAAGCAGCTCATGATGCTGAAGCTCTGCCTTCATGTTTTGAAGAAAATAATAGAAGTAAACAGAGACACATTTTTGCATTTGAAGTAACGTTTGAAATTACAGTCTGTATCATGGCTTAAGCTTTTCATTAGTTCTCCATTTCTCTTTCACAAATGAAAAATTAGCATTGAGTCTGGCTTGAATTACCAGTTTTAAGACAGAATAGAAAATCTTATCACTGATTTAGAATCACTGGCCCTGGAGCTCCGTTTTCTGGGCTGCTCATCTTCCCCTGCATAACAGCACACATTTTGCTCATGTGGAAATTAATAGGTTCTGTTGTAAACACATATCTTGGGCCTGCTTATGCTTTTCATTAAGTCTTCACGAAATAGTTGTTCCTAGATAACACCAGCTGTGGCCATTTTATGCTGGAAAGCAATTGGGATGTTCCAGTTAAACTTGAACCAGCAATTCCAGAAAAAGGAAGTCCACACATGGAATTAATTTGAAAAAAGTTTATCAGAGCAATGCCAAGCATGACTCATGGTATTGCCTATATGTTTGTACAGCTTAGGTCAGGTTAAAGATGTTCATCACAGGGTAGCAAGGCCAAATTTGGCCTTGATTCTCTGAAACCTTACACAAAATATGCTTAACTGTATCTATAACAAGTAGTAATACTAACCACCCACCTCAGGTGGTCAAACTGTTGTCATCTGGAAGTTACTGTTCAGCTGGTATGATGAACTATTTTGGTTGTTGTTGAGGGAGAGGGAGTACACTCGTTCCCTAAATGGTGTTGTAAAAAGTCGAGCAAGGGTTCCATATTTAGCAGTGATTTGGTTCTTGGTGCTTTTAAATATACCCTACTAGCACATGTGCTTGTTGTGGAGAAAGACTGCTAGAATGTATATGATTATTTATTTACATTAATATGAATAAAATTAAATACCCAAGCTTATAAATAGTATTTCAATAGTAACAGCAAAACAAAAGGAAAACCAGTCTCAAGGTTATTTGAATAATTGTAGTTCTTGCCACCCTCTCTTCTCCCATTCATCACTCTGGGAATATACCCACTGCTTTCTCCAAAACCTTGATCAAATAAATATGTCTTTCACTGTGCCTAAACAATCAGTTAATCTGGACCAAGCTAGGCAGCATACTGCAGAGGTTTTAAGTCTCCACAGAGTGTGTGCTGCCAGCAGAGTCTCTCTTTATCTGACCAAGAATAGCCTGCTCAAACGTCTTTACTAAGCCAAAACCGTTGAGAGGCAGTCCCTCGGGAATCAAGTCAGGGTTTTTCCCAGTGACAGATATATTCCATCTTCATCCTTATTAACAGAACTTTCATAATTGGTTTTCTTTGTTTACCCTTTCCCTTATTCTACAAGAAAGAGCTAAAGTCTAAGCTTTGCTTTCTGTCTGACAAACAAGAAGGCATTTCTTACAGAGTATTAATCACACAGTGGGAAGCATTGAGAGACTGCTTGACTTTCTATTAAATTACAATTTCATTTCTACTTATTATTAAAATGCATTGTTTCTTCTGAAGCCCAGACAGAACAATAACACACATAATTAGTGAAGATTCTTCTCTGGAAAGGGGAATGTACAGTTACATGAGAGTCCACACTATGGAGGTGAAAAATAATAAACCTGATGGAAAAATCAGGACATAGTTCCAAGATGTATTTTCTCTGGCAGCAAAGTTGATTTAAGAGGTCCCTGCTTTTTATTTTTGCACCTATGAAATAGTCCATTGCCTCTGAATTTACGTTGATGTGACTGTCTGGGGGCTGTGCTGTAAACTGTATTAGTGGAAAACTTGGGGAAAATTCCTCATCGCCTTTAATTAACAGTGAAAAATATTATAATATGGCTGGACCCCATCATAAAGAGGCCTTGGAACCATACTTTGCATCAGCTATTAACTCAGAGAAGAAGGCTTTTCAGAGCTCAGCTGCTGATTACAGGATGTTGGAAGTATGGATATGATGTTAAAGGAAACAATGCATGGGCTGCCCGTACTTAAAATTTAGCCCCATGCTGAATAGGACTGAATCTGGTTTTAAAAGGTGCTCTTCCCTCTCAATGCAGTAGAGTCAAAACAAAAGTCATCAGCCTTTAATGAGAGGCTTTGCTAACCTGACTTCAAATTGAACTGGAGTAATTTTTGTTTCAACTGTCTGTGCACATAGTGATGTATTTTCAGTTAACGCAGATCCTGAGAAGACATACAGCTTGGAAATCAATCTCTTGTCTAGGAATAGGAGTCAAGTATTATCTACACTTGAAAGTTCATTTGGATTAACATGTAATTATATAAACTATTCTGGAATAACTCCCCAAGTGCTTCACAAAAATAGTTCCTTTCGGTTCCTGTTTTGCTTCATCCATTTTCAACAGCTTCTCTGTGTGAAAACTCACCCTCTTGTTTTGTACCTTTGTTTCTATTTTCTGATAACCGTGATAGTTTGGAGGATGATTTGGTTGGTTATTTTTTTCCTTCTCAGCCTGGATCAATACAGCTCTACTAGCTAAAGCAATAGCATAAATATCAGTAGACCAGCAGGGAAGTGATTTAAATCTATGCCAGCAATGAAGTAGTTTGGCATCATCAGCTGCTGCTCCAGTAGGAGACTTTGTCAGCACACTTCTAATGGTTTGTCCTTTTAATGAAAAACATGGCTTGTGGCTTTTCCAGAGGCCTGAACCCACACAATGCCTTATAATCTCTCTGTGTGACAAAGCTTTAGGGCTGAGCCTGGTGCAAATGGAACTCTGGTTGATGCCCAAAGACCTGTCTTCCACTATAATGATCAAACATTTCTAGAGTTTTCTTTTTTTTTTTTTTTTTTTTTTCCCCACAAATGTGAATGACAGATATTCTCTTCACAGCTGAAAAACTGTGTGGGGTTTGTCTGGCTAAATGATAGTCAGTGGTTGAATCCTTATAAAGTAGTGGTAGTTATAGAGGTGATGATGGAAATGGTAACAAGACTGTGCCTCTTAGGCCATCATGGTCTTAGCAACTTAGGCAAGCTAAATGTGAGGTCTCTTTTTTGAAGCTATTATCCAAATCCTTTGTAATATCCATTAAGGCAGAATCTGCCTACTAATGCTGTCAAGCTCTAACAACCCTCAGTTTTGACAGTAAAAATATCAATACTAATCTTAGGTTGTAAACTGATGCTGCAGAGACTTTGGTGATTGATGAGTTCCCATAACACTCTTGCCCTCACTGCACGGGTGAGAGACAAAGCTTGCAATCACGAGCTCTCAGATTAAGCTTCTAGCTATTTGTTGCTAAAACAGTTTTCTAAATACTTTATTTACTCATTTATATTTAGTCCATGCAGACCATAACATCACCTAATGAAGTTCACAGTGCTCCTTGCAAAGAGCACATCTGCCTCTGTGTTACGGAAGGCGAAAGTGTGGAGGCTACTGGTGAACCTCAGTATGAGTGAAACTCTGAGGTCAGCTCTGTGCCTTAGTCTCCACCCTGCCACATCTTGAGTTTCAACCAAGGTACTCAGGCTTGATGGAAGCTGTGATCTCAGCCAGACATCCTACCTGAAGTTTCAGTGGACCAGTAATGGGGAGAAAGGCTTTGCTTTGTGGTTCTTGTACTGTGCCTTCTGGATGTGTACCTGATCAGCTGCAACAGCATCTCGTTCCATAAATTCAAATCTTTTCGTAATTCTGCACTAAAATTCCTTGTACATATATCCCTAAATGACCTAAAGAGTGTCTTAAAATCACAGGGATTTGTTATTTAAAGTGACTTTTTATTAAACAATATTTTAACTCAACACTGAAATAAATTACAATGTTTTAAAGTCACTTCAATTCTGGATTAGAATACCTACATTGACTTAATTGAGTAAACCAAAGTCACTTTCAATTCATATCTTCTGCTAATACATATTCCTTTCCTAAACATGTTTAGCTAAAAAAAAACCTGAAAGCACCATTTTAAAATGTAGGCAATCAATCAAAAATAACAAAAAGTTGCTTTTTACCAGAAGGAGAAAGCTAATTTTGTTTTCATGTCATGCCACTTTTTCAATAGCCAGATTTTCAGAGCAGGAAAAAGGAGCATTCCAATAAAAAAACCCCATATGTGACCCTCACTCTGGGAGAGACACTCTAACAAAAGGTCTAAGAAGAACAATGTTCTTGCAAAGTGGAACAGCTATATAAAAATTTTGCATTATAGGTAAAATAAAAGAAACTAAAGCATACTGAAATAGGTTAGTAGCAAAAATAATTTCAGTTATAACTTTATGTTTCATTTTTATAAGGCCCAGATATTATAGGTGCTTACAGAACAAGGAAGCCTGAACATAATCCCTACATAGGAATGATACCTCCAGCAATAGAGGGTTCCAGTGACGCTAATTACCGGTGGCATCCAGCCTCCCACCCTTCATACATATCATCTCACAGACCTCAGTATCCTGGAGAAATTGGGTGGGGTGTGAGGGTGCTCAGCCATTTCACCAGGAAACATCTCCAGAGCAGGGAACAGATTAAGCTGAGGAAGACTTTGTTTGTGAAATTATCTGAATTGCAGAAGGCTCCTCTGCTTTGCAGTTTCATTCTGAATTCTCACTAGGGCAAAGATTATCCAGGGACTAAGCAAGGAACAAGAGAGAATACAGCTGTTAAATTTAAAAAGTGTGCTAAGCAGAACATCAGCCCAGGCTTGCAGAAACTTGAAGAAATATTTTTGTAACAGTTTGCCCAAAGTCAGAACCCCAGGTGGGTGAAGATGCCGAAAAATTAACTTGACTAAAGCATCATGCTTAACATAACACAACAGCTGCTTTTAAGGGCTGAGTGGCTGTGGGCTGGATTTTTCCACATGACTAGAGCAGACAGGGATGCAGGAGGAGCTGTTTGAGGGAGTGAAGTCTAATGCGACATGAGCCGTCAAGTGATGCTGTCTGGCTGATTCCCAAGCGCAGCTGAGAGACCCAGAGCATCAGGTTTGCAGCCTCTGTGTCACCAACATCCTGTGGGGTTATAGTGCTCACAGATGCTGAAAGACTCTCCATAACTCTACAATTCTGCATGTTACTCAGTCTCATGTGGTTTCACTGTTTGCTTTCCCCTACTCACAGTTATTCACAAACAAAAGAATAGATTCAGTGGCACAGCATGAAATTAGCTGAAAGTGGATTGAACTAGTCATTGAAATTAAGGAGCCCAACTGTATCAGTTCTATTTGAAAGGAAGTGATATCTCGTACAACACTGATGAATATTTAGTTTCCAGGGGCTGATTCTTTTTGACTTTAGGTGATGAAGGGAGAAAAAGGTCAGCAGCATTCAGAAATTCTGCAAGCCTCATTTGATCCATCGGAACACCCTTGTTTGTGTTCCTGCTGTACACCACCTTTCTAGGTCAAGCTCTGAATCTTCACTGAACGTTTCTCTGCAAAGTTTGAAGAGATGTACAGCCTGGCAAGAACTGTTGTATCAGCGAAACTCTTCTCATCTCAAGAAACATTTCATGCTGAAATGAATCTGGTGTGAGTATGAACTTCTGAAAACACAAATAAGGTTGTGCATATATATGATACATATATCCATAACCTCCATGCATAGGTATATGTATGTTATACTGCTTTTCTGAATTTATCAACATGCACCAGAATTCTCTTCCTTCTTCATAAAAAATGGCCAATGTGCACTACCACCGGGCACTTTGGTACCTGTGTGCAGAGCTGTTTGTTCTTAGGAAGCAGCAGTCATTTAGGAAAGACTTGTGTGATGTGAGTAGCTACATCCCAAGGACACTGCCCTGTACTGACAGACAGTCCAGATTTTAATAGTAGTGGAGGGGGATATTAGGTCTTTCTGAATTACAGCTTAAAACGTGCTATCACAGCCTGACACATTCCGCAGCTCCAGCCATGAGAGAGGCCAGCAAAAGCTGAGCTTTGCATAGCTGACCACAGGTCTTCCTGCCTTGCCCTCTCGTCCCCTTTGTGGCAAAGGGCAGTTAAATTTGGCATTAAAAAATGGGATTTTTTCTTTATCAGCAATCTACTAATCATTTAACTCTCCAATAGAGAATGAACTCTCAGTATGAAATGGGCTTTCTTTTTTATAATCTATAGATTTTACGGTCTACTTTATATTTTTATGGGCTTTTGCTGGCACTAAATTGTTTCTGAACCATTTTCTTCAGGTAAAATCAATAACAGACATGGATTCCAGGTCTCTCATTCAAATATCTAAGCATCGTCAAATTATTTCACTTATCTCATTTCTAAGATAATAACACAGACTAAACTAAAAACCACTTAGGCTGCCTAGTGAAGTTACAATAAATACCTTTTAGAACACTTTATTAGAAAAATAAAGCTTTTAGCTCATTTATCATCGTACCTCTAATTAATTTTAAGCTAAAACAGCTTATATTGACTCTCATTTACACCAGAGAAACACTGTTGAGATATTCTAACCAAGTGTGTTTAAGACGCCCAGTCTTATTAGAATAATGCCTTCAAACATATTGTACAAAGTGGTAATTCTTAACTCAAAGTACTTCTGCCAGTGTTAACACCCCCAAATTTCTGAAAATGAAAGCACATTGTATGCTGAACAAGGGCCTTAATGCTGTCACCATAGAGATGACACTTCATAACCCTTATTTATGCCTCCTTGATTGCACTAAACAAATGCACTCTCTTTATAGACAAAAGCTTTTGGTTTCTTGAGGATGATTTCTCTAGATGATGTTTTAAATAATGTCTTTGTAGAGACATAAATATTATTTTGCAGTATGTTGAATTTTTCAGGATAAAGAAAACAGTAAGCCTTTAAATAGAAGAAAGAAAACAATCAGCTTGAATGAATGTGAAGGAAATTCCTCTGTTAAAATGACAGAACAGATGCTCTCTTTGTCTCCATGGAAAAGGATGAAAGAACCTGTTATTTGTATTTGGCCAACAAACTTGAAAACACAGGAGGGAAAATATTTTGATTAAACCAAACAAAAAATATTTCTCTAGGATTGGAAGATCAAACCCACCTACTTTTCCATCCAAAAAGAAAAAAAAAATATTAAAAAATCAAAACTATTTCTACAGTTTTACCATATTTTTCTTTTTTTCCCCAGTAGTAAGTTTTGGAAAACTGAGCTTTAATAAATATTGTTAGCTGTTTTCCACTAAATAAAATAACCACTCAGCCTTATTTCATAATAGCTAGAGAGTGAAAATCAAGGCAGTGCAGAGGGGCTGTGCACTTCTACCTCCGAAGCTTGCTGCCTTTCATGCTATGCAATCTCACCACAAGAAGTCCATGCCCCCACCCTCCATTGAGCAATCACTGCAGGGAACTAATTTCTCTGAATGGAGAAGTGTCATGAACACTCCTAGTTCTGCATAAATGCTTACTTAGAGCAAGGAAAATTATATATGATAGCAGAAGCCACACATTATTTTAATATGAGAAGGGATTCAGCATGAAGTTGGTGTCTCTAGCCTGAGCGTGTTTAAACCCGACCATGTCATCAGTGCGAGATGCCTCTGCCCATCAGCACCGTGTGTGGAATTCGGTTTGCTGTGTGGATTTGCACTTGGCTCCTGTAGCCTTACTCCTCACAAACCCCACTCTAGACCCAAGGAGCAGCATTCTCCAAGTGACTGATCTAAACTGCTGTTTTGCCTCTTGTTTTTGACTTTTACTCTAATTTATTCTTTCTTAATAGTGCTCGTTTCCATGACAGCTAGGCCCAGAAAACCAAAACCTCTCAAAACACAAATTTAATTTAGCTTGTATCAATTGATAACAAATGCTTCTGCAACAATTGGCCTTCTCCTAATACAGAAGGCTTTGCACTGTGACCTGTGGGCCAAATCCAACCCAGAAGACAACCCTACCCTCCGTTAATGGCCATGGTGGGGGGAGAGGGACTGAAGGTAGATCATCTACTCCTCCCAAACACTGCTTGTATTTGGAGCAAGGAGCTGCTGCTTCAGCTAACAGGCCCTCAGCATCAACACTGCTACGTGCCAATTGCCATGATGTCTGGGCTACATATGCTTAATAGCCACTGATTTCAGAAGCTGATTATCTAATTGCTCTGTCATGTCAGCTTTGACCTCATGCTTGGCCCAAATCCCCCAGTCCTTGATGTTGCTTGCACTTTCTAGAAATAGCCAGGCTGCTTGTCCAGACAAGTAAAATCAAGTGTAGAGTAGATGGTGTCAGGGACTTGTGCTTTTCACCCTGAAGGCAATATGAATTCAACTGATTTGAGGCACTTGACTTGGTGAACTTGAGCCTGAACACATGCAGCTGATACGGAGGGGTTAGATGTGCCTGGTGGAGCTCTGTTCCTCAAGCTGTAGCAGGCAGAAGTGACCTGGGAGCTTCAGGCTCCCCAGGGCAGGAATCACCTCCCTTTTTTGCAAAAGGTGCAGTAGATTCAAACCTAATTAGACTTTTTCAGACTAATTTGCTGCTGATTCTTTTACTAGAGTTTGTACACTGAATTGCTCACATCTGCCAGAGGAAGCCACGGAAAAAAACTCTGGCTTATCTATCTCCTCTGACATCTCTGAGAAACAGAGTTGCTGTGTGCCCCCCTTATCTCTCAAAGCCTTATGAGGGTGAAAAAAACCCACAAAAAACCCAACAACAAACTAGCAAAAAAAACCCCACAACATGGCAAAAACCCCATACCTCCTAGTGATTGCTGCAATAGATGGTCCCACACAGGGGACATGCCTTGCTGTCCCACAGGATTTGAGCCAAGACAGTCTGCCCCAGCCCAGCCTGCCCCAGCCCAGCCTAGCCCAGCCCAGCCTGCAGCGACTGGGGCACAGAGGAGGATCTGCGTCCCCTCTGCACTGGGGGTTGCTGTGCCACAGGAGCGCTGCCAAGTTCCTCTCCACCTGAGCAAGGGAGAGAAGCCTGTGTGCCTGAGCCCCAGCACCAGCTGCCTCCTCTTCACATCTCTGACTGGGCTCTGACACCCACATAAGGGAAATGCAGTCTTCCCTCAGAGCAGTTGTTCCCTGATGCTCAGACTCTCTTGTACTGCAACCGTGTCACCGGTCTAGGAGTAAACCTGGATCACTTTTCAGCCTTTGTTTAGGAATGGGGTTGCTTACTTCTTTAAGCATGTGTCTAAATTCTTCAGCAGTTGAAGGAGGCCACAAGACAGAATTGTTTTGCCACGGTCCTATGAAAAACTAAGAGAAGGTGAACAGGATAGCAAAGATGGAGGCAAGGATGAAGAGAAGAACAGTTGTGAGTGGGGAGACAAGCTAGACGACTTGGGCCAGTTCGAAGACTTTGTTGGCTACCAGTCAAAGTACAATGTGGGCAAATCATGAGCTACAGCTTCAATACTACTTGAATGCTGTGGGTTAAGGAAAAAGAAATTCCCTATGTCTGACATTTTTACTGTTTGATTGCACCAAATGTGAACAACTACACTGAGCAAATAAGACCAAGAGGCAGAGAAGTCAGGGAGCACAATTATACCACCCTGTTTCATCAAGCTTCAGAGGCACTCTGAATCAGCTATTTGTACCAGTTCTTTTCCCAGCATATGGTCCAACTCTTGCCTGCACATAAACACAACAAGAATTCAAATAAAGACTACTCAGGTAGGTGTTGCTAACAAACACATACACTGCACTGTTACTAGTCTCCCCAAGACAAATGTAATATATGTCATTACCTCACTCAAGCAAGTTAAGTTTAAAAAGCAGCTCACTACTAAAGATTGAACCTTGACATATTTACAGTGATATTTGCTATCCTGGGTGCATTTGTGTCCCATGATCTCAGAGGTACAGTCTGTCATGGACTTTGGGTTTTATCCCTTTTCTGTTTTCTATTTGTGACCTTTAGATGCATTTAAGTAATCCTTTACCTTTCCAACAGCTCTTCCTCCGCTTCAAAAAAAAAATAAATAAAAAGTGTAGGCATTTCTCTGACACTTTATTACCTCTTCAGATAATTATTTTCAAAATTTTAAGAGTCAGAATGCTGTAAGGCTCACTCTCTCCACAACTCTTGCATAATGTGAAAGCAAGTAATTATAGTTATTTTTCACATTCTCTATTTTTGTTGTCATATCTCCTCCTAAATCTTTCAAGTAGGAATAGATCTAGTCTTCCTTCCCACTACTATTGCAGAGAAGCACATATACCTTAAGGTTAACATTGTATCATGCTTTGTGTCTGTTTCTCTTTGACAGAGAGGAACAATTTGACAGGCTGTTGAAGATCAAGCCACACATTGGTACCAAGGTGCATGGTAACCCCTAATTTTTTAAAATTTGCTCTAATCACTGCCCTGTGAGGATGTTCTCTGAGCATTCCTGGAGTAGGCAAATTATTGGCATACTTGACGTTGAAGATCAACATATCAAGATCAACAAAAGCCTACTGCTGGCACCCCCTGTTGCAGAGACCCACTGAGAATAGAGTGTTTAGCTGATATTTTGTCATAAATTAATAGAAGTATTCCAGAGCTAAACTACAATACATTTCAAGCAGCTAGAAGAGCTCTCTGGGGAATATTTAATCCCCTTTGAAGAGAGAGCCCTGTTTCAGAGAACCCCATTTAGTTTTCCGAGAGAATTAATTTTTCCAGCTACTTTGATTAATGCATTTCAAAAGTAATCTCAGGTTTATAAAGCAATAATTAGCAATAATCACCTTCAGCTAGTAATGTGATACAGAAAGTGAAGAGTGACAGTAGAAAGAAGACCTTAGGATAGTGGCAGAGCTCTTCCAGCAAAATCATGCATATGAAAAAAACTTACACCATGCCAGCAAAACATAAGACATTAAGAGGCTCACCATAACTAGAAGCCTTGACTGCTGAAGCACTCATGATAGAAACCTGGCTAAAACACAGAGCAGTGAAAAGGACTAAGGGCATTTATGGGGAAGGATCGCTCAAGGAGTTTTGTTGCATCTCCCTTCCTTAGCCCCAAGAACAACCCACTGGGAAATACAGTATATTAATGAGTGCAATGCAATGACCTCCACTGGAAAAGGGGAAATGCCTAAATTTCCTAGAACTTGTCCTTGAAGCAGCAGGTGATGACTGAAGTGCATTCACAGTCACAGCATGTCTCCCAATGTGCCCACCTGCTCCCAGGGCTGTGGAAGCGCATCCTGCCCTGCTCAGCAGATGTAACCACATCCCTGCCTTGCCTGGGACGTGTGGAGCAGCATGGTGCTGCAGGAGAGCAAGGCCATGCAGACAGACACACAGACACGGCTCTGCTCAGACTCTTCCTCCCTCCTCTGCTCTCACCTGCATAGGCTGCAAACTGGAGCTGCTTACCTCAGGACATCACTTGCCTGCAAAGTGCCCCACAGTACACGGAGCTCTCACAACAGATAAGGCAGTTTCTTTACTTCTTTCACCTGCATGTACAACCTTGAGCAGCAGCACTGCAGCCAGAGCTGCTGGGAGCTCAGTGGGGTGCAATGCACAGGCCCATGAAAAGCCTGAGCAGCTTCTCCAAGCTGAACTCCACATTGCTGGTAGTAGCAGCAGATGGACCAGCTGGTCTGCAAAAGCTATAATCGTTCTCTAAACTACAGCACGGGGATGCTTCCTAGTGTGCCTGGAGGAGGAAGTCATTATCAACTTACTGCTTATTTTGGTTATTACAGTAATGTTGTTGAGACTCTTGTAGCCTGGTGACAAGCTACAATATAAAAATCACTTCCACAAAATCTGCGATCTCCTGGTCCATCACTGGAAGGCAGCCAGTGCCGTCAGGCAGAGTTGCAGATTCGTCATTTTTTAAAGCATCCATAAAACATGCACCTTATTAAGTACTTGGAAAGTAATCCAAGTTTAAATTGATGAACAAAGAAGCAGCAATTTGCTGTTTGGGGAATGCTTTATTTGCTTTTCACCATAGGAAGGTGGATAGGAAAACAAAGTTACCCAAGTTGGAACCAAATAAATTAAATGCATTCAATTAGCTAATGGTCTGTCTCACAAAAGGTTGCACTATTATAGAAAATTAAATTAGTTCTTCCTAATATGGTGAGATTCTTTAAGTCATTAACACTTTTTGCTGCTGTGTTTTTTTTTTTAAGAAACTGCCTGAAATATTCAGGGGTTTATTTTTCACCCTAGGCATTTTGCTTTGCCTGCGTTTCAGCCTTAATTCTCTTCAGTCTTGCAATCAGTGCTAATTCATAAATAGCACTTCTATGTTAAATAGCTTTGGTGCAATTCACAAGAACAAGGAACATCACATTTTTCTAACAGAACATGGTATTCCTAGAGACCAGTTTCACCAGCGATTATATGACAGCACTGATTAGAAAATAGACTTGACTCATGCATGTTCACTGGCAGCTTCTCATACCTTTTTTGCAGCCAAATAACTGAAAATGGACAGTTACAGGGTCACTAGACATACCTTCATCATGCACTACCACACAGCGGTGTGCTCTGCGTGGGGTGGAGGCAGAGACTTCCCATTCACTTCACACTGTCCCAGTTGGGATCCTACAGGGTGTTTGGTTAGGAAACAAAGTGTACAATCAGCTACCTCTTTATCACTCCATGCAGTCCTTGCTGAAAAGATGGGAGGAGAAGGGAGGAGATTTCTCCTATGAGTACATACCTATTGAGTGCATGCATTTTTAGAGTGTGCTCTTTCCTCCTTGTGAGCATATCTGATCTCACCCAAACCATGATGTGGCAAGCCCGACGTATCCCCAGTCATACCAGAGAGGAGTCTGGAGGGAGTGGTGCTCAACACTGCTTTTTGTTCCTGGTGGAGAAGAACCAATCTGTTCCATGGAAAAAAACCAAAATCTGCATTAAAGATAGCTCCACAGCAGGAAGCACAGGCAAAGACCCTGGGCAGGCAGGTCAGGGTTGTTAAAGAGCTAACTCAGGATGTAAGGGCACTTTTCACCAAAAGCATCTCTTTCCCAGGCAAGCAAAACAGGCAGGTACATATGGAGATCCATTATCTAGATACTCATGTGTTTGAAATCAAGCACTTTGCTGGATGAAATCTAGCATGCCTTTATGTAGGCAAATTATTTTTATCTGCTACAGCCTAATAGAGACTTGAATATTTTGAGAACTCATAGGTCTCATTGCTATGGAAACTAACTCTATATCTTTAGGTTATAGTCTTGCTATCTCTGATATGCAGTGTTCGTGTTTAATCTTAAAAAAAAAAAAAAAAAAAAAAAAAAAAAAAAAGACAGAAAAAGCCTGCCTGTATTTCCTGTTTCAGTCTCACCCCCCACTACCCTTTCTCTCATTTCCGTAGCCAAAAGTAGAGTCCAACAGCCTTTGAAGGTTTCAATATCACCAGTCCAATGTGAGGCTACTGGTTTCAATGTCAATAAGAGCTGAGGGTACTTAGACTGACAGTATGGACAGTTGACACAGGAACATCAGTGGGCAAGCTAACCTCATCCAGGGGTAGACATTGTGGTAGGGAAACCCAACCTCATACAGCTGTGCTTTCCTTGCCTCTCTCTTGCTTGGGTGAGCAAGCCAAAATGCTTAGCAATGCTCTGAAATACTAAACAGTTCTTTTACAATCCATAGGCAAATAGTGGAAGGATTTACCACAGCATGGACAAGGACAACAGCTGCCACAGGAATGACCAAGCTGGTACCATCTCAGTAAAACAGACTGGCCCCATTGTGCATCAGGACATCTGCCTCATTGTGAAATCTAGGGTTTTCCCTCTTCCTCCCAACCTTTCTCCATCCGCACAGCTTCAGCTACCCTCACCTTACAGTTTACAAAACCTGGACCAGTGACATTCTTGGGATGATACAAAAGAGTTACATACTCCTGTAGGGA
>NW_009952973.1:4479609-4547422 GCF_000747805.2 Chaetura pelagica | reverse complement strand
TGGAGCTATAAAGTGCTGGTATTCCTTTGGTTTGATTTTTCTGAATCACTATTTATCTTGGGAGAGAAAAATTGTGCTTTTTCAGAAGTTGCTGAAAGACCAATATTTCCCCATATTTCATGGCCTCTAAAGACCTTTCTGCATAATTCAAGTCACTGAGAATTGACATTTGGATTTTTTTTAAGTTGCTGGAATTTTAATACTCTTAGTAATAGAAAATATTTTTAATTATTTTTTTTTTCCTCTAGCAAAAAGTTGTCTCTTCACTGGCAGAAATGTTGTTTTCTTGCGAAAAGAGAAGAGAAAAAGAGAAAAAAAGAGAAAAAAAAAGAAAAGAAGGGATTATTTCAGTTGCCTCACCCTTTTGCTCAGAAGTGAGATGTATCATAAATTCCACTGCAAAAAGATTTACTTTTTTTTTGGCAAAAAAAGGTAAAACTACCAAGGCAGCAGTCCTTATCAGTAAAACTGAAATAATTTCCTCCAAAGTGCTAGCACATACACCTGCTTAATACTTTATATATATATATATATAATTAGGTTATATAATCTATATACCTTAGTACAGGACAAAGGTGCCTTGTCCTGGTGGCCTCAGCATTCATGGCTATAGGGACAGTTTTGTCCACATTCTTCTTTGCTATTGTTTGCTATTTTCAGTTTTAAAGTGCTATTAATTCCAACACCACACCCCGTACTTCCCGCCACCCCCACCCACCTTTAGAGAGTAGTGTTAATATCTTCTATTGGCTCAAAGTTCTAGTTTTTTATTTATTTCCTCCTTCCCCGCCCCCTCCCCCCCCCGGTTATGATTGTATTACTATTAAACTGTTGCAGCTCCTTTTCCGGATTTTTTCCCCCAGGATGAGTGAAATCACTATATCTCACCACGCTCTTTTTTTTTTTTTTTATCCAAAGCAAATGTTAAATATACAAGATCACTGGCAAGCACTCAAACTTTTTAAGAATCAGGATTATGCAACGATAAAAAATGAGAAGAAAGCATTTTTTAGAGGTTAAAGGAAATTCAGCTTCCATAGATAGAGAAAATGCCACAAGTTTAATTCTTGTAATGGATGGCAGTAACACGGTCTGTTTTCTGGGATGAGTATTATTCCATAAAGGAATGCAACATAAACCAGTAGTTAAACTAGGACAGATGTTGCTGGAAATATTTAAAAGATGTTTACTTTATATTATTAGTAATCAAATATGCAATGTTTTGGGGTATGTCATCCTCATGACTTCCCACAAGACATAATATTTTCCTTGTGGAAAAGGCAAATAACTAAGCCGTAGGCAGTTCTTAGTAACAGATATTTTGTACTGGTGATGTAGCTGTTTAAATATCCACCAGCACCACTATCCCAAAGCCCAACCACTCTCCCAAGCTTGCTCTCCTTATTCCCTCTACACCTTAAAAATACTTCCCCCATCTCACAGTCACCCGGTCCCAGCCCAGAGCCTGTACTTTTCTTGGTAAGTTTCCAGTGAAGATCTCCCACTCCCTACTCCCTGAAAGAAGTTGTCCCTTCATCCCACCATCACCACTCAGAATAACCTGTTTCTTCCTCTCATTTACTGGGTGAACCTCTCCCAGCCTGATTTAAGAAAAGGGAATTTTTTTGACTGGTATGTGAAGCCAGCAACTATTGGGTTTTGCTTCACAAAGCTCACAAAGGTTTCCATCATTGCAGCAAAACCACTGCAGTCTTTTCTAAGGACATGCTTGTAGTGATATTCAAAATAAAAACATAAACACAACTAAAGAATCACTGCAGTTAATATGCTCCTGTAAAGACAGAGCTGATTTAAGACTGCCTACACTCAGAGTGGCATTAATATAATCCCCTTTAACTAATCAGGTGAAAGTTGGGTGTGGAATGTATCTAAATCCTCTGTTATTGACAAAAAGAGAAAATCAGCTGCATAGAAAGGGATGTGTGAACTCTGCCTTTTTTTCTCACCCTCTTGCCTCCCACCCATTCCAAACCAAATTGCATTAAAGCAGCAACCACACAGAAGACAAAGCATTTCTTTGTGGTCTCCTCACTGCTTCTCCAGGTGCCTTCCCTGTCCATCATCACCTACCTGACACATGCATCCTCCTGTTTGCCCATGGTAGCCTGTGGCTTCTGCACCCTCCCACCCCACTTGTCCCGAATAACTGCAGCCACATCACCCTGGGGAGACAGGATCAAATGCTTTTATTCTTTATTTAAGGAATAATGACTCATAACATAGAATCACAGAATACCAGGTTGGAAAGGACCTCAAGGATCATCTGGTTCAACCTTCTCAACAAAAGCACAGTCTAGACAAGAAGATGAGATGGCCCAACACCCTGTCCAGCTAAATCCTAAGTGTGCAATGTTGGGGAATCTACCATTTCCCTGGGGTCGTTATTCTAATCACTGATTGTTCACATATTCTTGAAGCCAAAAACCCAACACTGTCCTTTTTCCTGTTTCATTCTTATTAGGTACCCCACAATGTTGAACTCTTCTTTCATTTCTTACCTTCCACCTACTTCTTTTTTCTGTTTCCTACCCACTGCTCAATCACCTCCAGTCCCTGAGGCACTGGCACCACAGCTCTGGGGGCTGGAGGTGATGAAGCAATGAGCTGGCACCATAGAACCTGGTGCTCCAAGGTTGCTGTACAAGGGGGGTTACCCTCTGCTACAGTAACATGTTTTGTCTCCTCTGTTCCTCAGCCTCCTTCCTCCTTTTCCTCCAGCTTCTGGTCTGCCTTCCTGACTAAGCATGAAACTAGAGTAGTCAGAAAGACTACTGCTGCCATTTTCTAGCTACCTCTCCTACACATCCACTTTTTACTGGGATCAAATTTTTTTTCTCTATTGTGAATTTTTTTGACCCATTGGCAATGAGCAGTGAAGGAGGCTTGCTTCTAGGAGAGCTGAAGCTCTGTGCCTAGATGGAAAGAGAAAATATTGCAGAGGGATGTGTATACTGGCCAAACAGCAAGCCTCCCTCAGGCTCCTACTTTTTAAACACTCATTAATATGTTGCTTTTCTATCATTTACAAAATTTTCCCCTGCCCTGAGGTCTTTTTTATATGTATTTGCTAAGGTGTGGTCATGTATTATTTTCCTCATCAGCCTCAGGGCACAGAAATTGATACAGCACCACTGCAATCTCATTGACTTCAGGGGAATTACTCCCTGTTAGAGCAAGTGAAATCAGAATGAATAAAGAGGCCATTTCTCTGCTGATCACCACTGATGCTGTGAAGCAGCCTGCGATAGTCAGAGAAGGCCAGAGACTGACTCCTGCTTTACCCCGGTTCAGTGCTGTTCCTGGGTGTGGGAGGGGATAAGCCACTTGTTCAGGTACACCTACAGAGCGAGGTAAGAAGGTAAACACGTACACCTCCAGAGCGAGGTAGGAAGGTAAACACGTACACCGCTTTCTATCTCAGATCTCCCTGGCATGCAGCTCAGCGCCTGCCTGTCTCGCCCTGCAGCAGACCAGCCCTGGCAAACAGGCTGCGGGGTGGGTGGCACAGGGTGTCCTCCTCTTCACTGAAAACCAGAACTGTTCTGACAGGGGGGAAAAAAGCCAGTGACAGAATAATTATCTGCTATCTGTTTTTACTATCAATTTGGAAATCCTTTTTTTATTTTCTCTAGCTCTTTCTGTTGGGAATCAAAGCACTCAAGCCATTCAGTCACCCCTAGAGGGTTTCCATCCTCATCTTCAAAATGGGAAAACCCTGAGATCCAGAGATCTTAAATTATTTGACCACGAATGTGGTGGAGACAGAAATAGTTCCCAGCTCCAGACTACCATTTGAATATATTTAACCACAAGACCATCCTTCTTCTTAATTAATCCTTAGTGTTTAATTTAGACGTAAATGTAAGAAGGCAACAAAACAAAGGGAAAGAAAACCTCAGGCCAAGATCCACCGTGATTCAGACACACAAAGCTACCAGACTGCATTCAGCCACCACATGGTTGCTATAGGAAATGCTGGCAATTAGCTCCCTATGCAGAGGTCAGTTATTACTGCATACCATGGAGATACTCCCCTAATGGGCTGTGAGTTATTCTGAAAGACGAAGAGAAAGGATCTGTTAAAGCCAGAGACATTCTGGAGACACATCCTCTTAAACAGACCCAAGAACCACCAGCCCAAGCTATGTCCTAAGTGGATCTTGAGTCACAAATGCCACTATGGAGTCCCTCTGGTCTTCTGTTTCCCTCCCTTTGTATTAATAGAATAGTCTATCCCAATTTTTAAATCGGGAAGTTACTAATTAGTATCTTTTCCCGATGTTAATGCAGTTTTCCTGGTACCTTCCTTTTAGACAAAAAGGAATAGCAAGGTACCTCAAAAATTAACATGTCACAGATCCTTGTAATTAAGAGATCATGAACTTTCTCAGCAGCTTCTGTGTCCATGGATGCAACCAAGGTTCATGGTAAGGCTATGGTAGTATTCTTCTCAGCTTTGCCTATGTACTTAGCTATATGTATTGAAGCAAGAAGCAGCATAGTTCAAAACAGGGACATGTTCAGAGATGAAGGTAGTAGTTCCAGCTCATAGCTGTCTTGTCTTGCTGTACACAATGTTATTCCCAATGGAGAAGTTAGTTTTCCTACCTTAACACTGTCAGCTGCACACTGATTCAAATCCTGAAAGTTTTCTTTATGTACAAGATCTAGAAAACATTTTTGTTTTAAGCAGCAAACTACAAAGATTATTTTCTCATCTGTGCTTCCTGTTGTTATATTCTTAGCAATGACCATATCTTGCATTTTTCTTTAAAATAAATTATTTCCTCTGCCCTACTCACTCCCCTCCTCCAAGTTAGAAATGTCAGGAATTACAATTGCTGATTCTGTGCTTGCTGTAGGAGTACTGAGAAGCAAGGCTTGGATATAAGCAGAAATTTGACCTGCCATTTTCTCAGCCTTCAGCTGAGAGAAAAAGGATGTTGCCTCTTGCATAAAGGGGTTTCACAAAGAACTCACATAACGTGTTCTCAGCCACTGTTGGTTTACAGTTTGAGATAAAATTGCAAGCAAACGAGAATTTACTTGGCTTGACTAAATGCTTCTACTATTAAAAAAACAAGCATTTATGAAAACATTGCATCTCAGGTTTCTCTCATTTCTCATGTCACTTACTCCTGACTTCAGGCTTCCCCACAGAAAAACTGTGGAGGCTGAGATTTAATATTTTCAGCAACTGATTCATACAGGCTACAACAGATCCTATAGAAGAGAACAAAGAGTCAAAACCAGCTCAGTCCCTTTGTTCCTGCTGTAGTTTTCACTGTTGCAAAAGGCAGTTCAATTTCATATAATCACAACAGCAAGCAGCTATAACAGAATACATTAAAAAAGCATTTGTTCAATAAAAGAATGCCATTTCACAAAAGGTCACACTTTCAGTTTTGCGAAGGCTGCTAGTCACAAGCAAACTGCCAATATTTCATATCACAAAGCACTGACTTGTCTATTCCCCAGCCACCTTAGCTACAAAAATGGGACAGATAGTACTTATCTGCCTTCTCAGATTCTGAAATGTTTGATCATAAATTAAAAACACATAGCACTGAATATTTAAAATAACACACATGTGAAACAAGACATGCAGTTCCATAACGTGGATAACATATGGGAACTGCACAGTTAAGAGTCTCACTGGGAAAAACAATAACCTTGGAAAAAAATCAGTAACTACAGGATTTAGCAGTTTACCTCATTGTGCACAATAATCCACAGCATTTATTTACAAGACAGCTACTTGATAGTAGTCTTTAAATATTTAAGACAAACTGCCATTTCATGGAGTTTCTCCTCTCCACCTAAATGACTACAGCCATAGCAGTCTGTTTCCAGTGCAAAGAACGCTGCCACAGACATCCACTACTTCTGTATTATCTCTTCCATAGCTCTGAAGCACTGTTTCCTATCATTTTAGCCTTTATCCTGTAAAGTCTCTAACATCTTTGAAAGGTGATTTTTACGGTAGAAGAAAATTCACTTTTAACCCAGGGTAAATTTATTGCATAATTTAATCTGCAACCTGTTCTTGAATAGAAGAGCCTAGCTCTTGGTCCATTGGTCTCTTGGGCACTTAGTTAATGAAGGAGGAGAATTTTGCTTATTGTACTGGCTATTTTTTTGTCTTTTTAAAATGTTGTCCAAGCAAAAAGATGAACACTCATCAGTCTAGAGTACTGCCTATGATATTCGTTCTTATCTTTTTTATCCTAAGTGATAAAATAAGTCAGGTTTCTGTATGTCAAGTATTAGGGGCAGCAGCACCTGTAGTTACGATTACTTTTTAAGGAACTACTTTTTGGCGATTTATATATTTTCCAAATAAACCATTCAATTAAAATGGCTAACCATGGATGAGCAGTCTCGTTTTTTAAAAGATTCAGCTCTATAATGGATCATACCTTTATCTCAGAGTTGGGGGAACGGAAAAGTACATTACTTTCCCCTCACTACAGAGTATAAGGAATGAGTTTTGTTAGGTCTCACATCTAGTAACTTGAAATTTCTCAAGTTTGCCACCATGACAAGGTTGTGCTTTTGCAGTTTTCACCTGGCCAAGTTCCACCTATAGTTCAGGGCAAGAAGGTCATCATTTTCAGAAACAATCTGTAAGAATTTGTCACCTAAGTTCTGGGAATATCCTCAGCACTGCATGTGCTTTGAACGGGGGAAGAACTAATGCAAAGGGAGAGAAGATGGTAGTGAAGGTGAAAAAAGATGAGGGCAGAAGGCCAGAATCAACAGCAGGAGCAGAAGATGGGGGGAAAGGCTGCTAGTCAGGAGGAGACAAAGGCAGAAGCTGGAGGGGTAGAGATGGGAACTGAAGAGCTCTTTCATCAGTCCTGTCTCACACTTTGTTTCAGAATTTGACAAGGAACAGACAGCTCTTGAGGCTCAAAATACCTCTCATGTCTAGCAGACATGCCTTCACATTCCCTCCACATCCTACCTTTAAATGTTCTCTTCTACAACCTGAATTTTATTTAAATTTCTTTTTTTCAATGTAATAAAAAATCCCTACTGTAGCAGTGTTAAAAGACAATCAGATGTGACTGCTAGGCAACACACAGGAGGAATGTAAATAATTAACAAAGAGTTGACAACCTAGAAATTCTGGTCCTCTACAGAATAACTGCTGCATGGATATACATTTTTTCTCTTACTAGTTATATACAGGCTTTTGTGCCTATGTACATTTTAAACATCAACTATCCATGCACTTTAGGCAAAAACAAATATTGATGCTCCTTACTAAAGGCAAGTTTTGAGAGAAAATTAGTGTTCTAAGTGGCAAAATATTCAAACAAAAGCAAGGATTATAGCTCTGTTATTGATACGAGCTTTCAAATGGCATATGACACATCCAGATTGCTTCAGTAAGAAAACAGGTTGAGGGTTGGATAGTAGCTGAGATTTTTTTTTCTTGGTTTTATGGCTAAAGATAGCCAGATGGATACGGATTTTATTATAGGTATTGGCAAGTTTATGCTGCTGAAAGCCTGACACATGACTCATTAACTTAAAGTTGGAACATCAGATTTTCATCAACATTAAATTCAAGCAGTTTTTCTGAAACTGCAGCCTGGATGTGCTGTCATAGTTTGCATATTATCTACCACAAAATAAGAAAATCCCACAGACATCAGAAATTATTCTGTTTGAGGTGAAAAAGATAAGGATAGAACATTCATTGTAAGAGAAGAGCCAGAATTCTTGAAAACCTGTGCGTGCAAACACGTATGATAAGCTCTGCTCACCTGCACACTCAAAGGCAGGTCACAGAGCACACCGGCCTCTTCACATCACCCAGCCTGGAAAACTGGATTTCACCATTAGTCGTCTTCTGCCTTCCAGTCCAGCCTCCAGACCAGGGAGAAGCACTCCAGAAATCCCTGAATTTTGTGCTGTATATTAACCCCTAATACTTACGTGATTTGTTGAAAATACATGCATCATATTCATCATTTAAATCCCTGATTTCCTAATACAGGTATGAAAACAGTTTCAACTTGCAATGTCTGAACCAAAGCAATCCAGTTGAACTTGAGTAGTCCCCAAAGGAGTCAGATAAAGGTGACATTTATCTTTGTTTCTTCTTTGTAGCATAGACAAAGGGAACCATTTACATTCCTGAAAGATCTTGTCTCAGCAGTTTCCCTTTTGAGACAGTATAGTAAGAGGAAAACCAAACTAACCTATTTGTGGCCTTCACATAGCACACCAGAAACTTTATGAGCATGGACAGATGCCTGCCCGGGAAAGCTGGTCATCTAATTTTAGATATGCCAAGATGAACAGGAAGAAAAAATACTGTAACGAGAGTATAGGGTCAGCAAAGAAAGGATTTTGGGCAGTATAGAGAACAGAGTAACCATCAGCGCACATCCACACAGCATGACATTTCGTTATTAACACAAAGGATATAAAAAATTGCCATTAATATCACTTGATCTGCAGAATTAAACATCTCCCTGAAGTTCCTCCTCTCATCAGAACAGGAATTCTTCCTAAATTTGGCCCTTACCTCTTAGCCAGCTTCACGGACACAACAATCTGAGTCACCACAGAGAACTTAGCTAAACAGAGCCAACTACACTAATCAGCAAGGGCTGGAGGGGGCTCAGAAAAGTGAAGAGAGAGGCTGCTGCATTTGAGCTGTAGCAGAGAAGGTCAACGTTTCCTGACTAATCAAGGATTTCAGTCAGAAGATATTGAAAACGAGGTAGGTTTTGGATACTGCTTCCATCAAAACTGGGATCTGCTCGGCTTGTGGTGCCTCTCAGCACTCAGCAGCCCAGCTGGAAGCCATAAGCAGCTATCAGCTTGGGGCTCATGACATCACTGTGGCACCGAGCACATTTTTCACATACTAAGACAGCAGGGATAGAGGCTGTTAGCTGAGGGAGTTTATTAAACAGCCAAACTGCCGGCTGCAGATGCCTCATTTCTGCAGGTTAAGCTTTTTGCTTTGTTGGAGTGATCACATTTTTCAGCCGCAAGGAGTTTGTTTAGAAAAAATACTCATTGACGTTAGCATTGGTTAAACTTTGCATGTCAGAACACACACAAAAAGATTTCTGAAATTCATACAATGCCTTGCAACTCCTCTTTGGTTTCCTAAAGGGGCGGAGGTTTCTGGTTGTAAATTTTACTCAGCAGTAACTCAACCGTCTTGTGAAACGTGCAGAAATGGCAGAAAGTAGTTTGATAAAGGAAGGCACATACTTAACTTCAGCAAGGCCGGCCCCTGGGAACAAGGCAGCCTTGTGAAAGAGAAATGAATCGGACACTTACTCTGCCCTGTAGGCTTGTGGAAGCAGCACTGAGCCCCAGGCTGAGGGGCCAGCTTTTCACCCTATTACACCTTTGGGAAAGGGGAATTACCATTGTTGAGGAATTTTGCAGTGTGCTAAGAGGTTTCACAATCCCAGGGCAGACAGAGATGGTGAAAGAGCCTGGGTCTGTGAAACTAAAGGACTAAATCATTGCTCTGGTCACGCGCCTCTGGTAGCCACCCCCAGCTCTGCTGCAATGGGGTTGCCTTTTTCTGTGCTAAAAAAGCTCAGCGTTGCCAATGCAAGAGAAGAGGATTCTTCCAGGCGCTCAGATGGGGGCAACAAACACGCACACCCTTACAACAGACTGTGCTGCTGGTAGCCTGTGGTCTGTCTGTAGACTGGAGGGATAAAGGCCAAGTCTAAGAAGCCCAGAGCTCTGCTGCAGCCCTGCAGACAGACACAACATGCAGGAGAAAACCGTAGCCTGACAGAGGGGCTCTGGTCAGGCATCCCCTCCTTGTGAAGCTGATTTAGTAGAGTCCCGCCTTTAGATTTCAGAGTCTGTGGGTTCAAGGATCCCTCATGACCTCTACAGTGAGAAAGGCAGAGAGAATTAGTCTTTAAGGTCTACTTCAGTCTAGTCTGCATTGACCAGGTAGAAGTCAGCTGCTCAGCAATACAGACTTCTGCCAGGTTCTTTAGGTCTGAGTGATTCCTGAAGACAGCTGGGTATCAGAGATACACTAAGAAAATGCTTTTAATTCAGAGCTTTAGCACTTCAAAGTTCAGATGTGCAGCTGGTCACATCTACAGGTAATCTTAAATTGAATTTTTACTGCACCAGGAAACACTAGTTGTGAAATACAGAAAGCAGCTTTATTTCTGTTGCTGTTTTTAAAGCAATTTTTAAATAGCTTCCAGTTACTTTGGGCAAAGGAAGCTAACTGCAAAGTAAATTACAGAGAGTTAAGATTTACTACACTTAATGTATAACTGGAATAATACACTGCAAAAGGTACAAATAGCACTATAGCAATCACAAGTCCTGAACCGGAGGGACACGTGACCAAAACAACCAGGGACAAGTTACACTTGAAGTACAAGTTTAAAAAACAATTTAGAAGTTGATATTGCTACTAAAATTTTGTCTAAGCTAACAAGACAACTCAGTCCCAGTGGGACTCCCATGTGCCCTACAGAGCACAGCTTGAGTGGTTACTACTACTTTGGAGCTGCCTACTATTATTTTATTGGTGTTTTTTTTTTTTTTTTTTGGTTTTTTTTTTTTTTTTTGGTTTTTTTTTTTTTTTTTGGTTTTTTTTTTTTTTTTTGGTTTTTTTTTTTTTTTTTGGTTTTTTTTTTTTTTTTTGGTTTTTTTTTTTTTTTTTGGTTTTTTTTTTTTTTTTTGGTTTTTTTTTTTTTTTTTGGTTTTTTTTTTTTTTTTTGGTTTTTTTTTTTTTTTTTGGTTTTTTTTTTTTTTTTTGGTTTTTTTTTTTTTTTTTGGTTTTTTTTTTTTTTTTTGGTTTTTTTTTTTTTTTTTGGTTTTTTTTTTTTTTTTTGGTTTTTTTTTTTTTTTTTGGTTTTTTTTTTTTTTTTTGGTTTTTTTTTTTTTTTTTGGTTTTTTTTTTTTTTTTTGGTTTTTTTTTTTTTTTTTGGTTTTTTTTTTTTTTTTTGGTTTTTTTTTTTTTTTTTGGTTTTTTTTTTTTTTTTTGGTTTTTTTTTTTTTTTTTGGTTTTTTTTTTTTTTTTTTCTTTTTTATAGGATGGCTAGTGTTAAGTCTCAATCTCATGTGAGCAAAAGGCTCTGAGAGGGGAATACAACATTTTCTTATTCTCTGTTGGCAGCATACAGCCACCTTTTAATGCACTAAACAGGAGTTGTGGATGCTTGTCTTCTACCCAATCCTGCTCATTAGGGTCTGATACAAGATGTCTGAACTCTTGAGTGCACTCTTAGCTACTAAGGCATGATTTCACCTTGATTCCAAGCAGCCACTGCTCAAAACCTTTGCATTCTTCTTCAAATTGCTCCACCTCTTTATGGATTTTTCTAGCTGACCCTTTTGATCCTATTTGAAGAAGTGGAGTGGAGGCAGTTCATTTCATGGAAAAATATTACGCCTGAAGAACAACAGCTGTAGCTCCAGCAGAAGCTAGAAAGACTTTTATATGATGTTGTCTTCCTTGTAATTCCTACAAAGCTGCCTTCTGAGCACAAACTATGCTTAGCAGTTCATCTTAATTCTCTGGTGACTTTGCCTTTCCCCAGCCAGCAGGACAGCGATTCTGCAGCTGCTGCTACTGGACCTAATTTAGCAGCAGCTTCCTTTGCTGGTGCTTGGAGGTCTGACAATTGCATTCATAACTCATGTAGAATCAGGACCCCACTCTTGAAGGAAACAAGAGCTACACAATGCCCTTCTACAGCTTTCACAGTTGTGGAAGATACTGGGCTGGATTTTTGGGTCCCACTCCCACTGATGCCCACCATTAGCCCAAGTCACTGCTGATGCTCAGGAAGCAGAGTTCCCAAGACTGGAAACAGAATGAGTATCTACTGCATTTTGCCAGGAGTTAGAATGTTACTAAGGTCAGAAATAATGACAGCTACCCTCACATGGGGCTTCAGTGGTGAGGAAGGGAACAATTAGGATATATTTCAATAGGTTACCTTAGAGAATCTCTGGTGGAATAACAATCAGGTCCAATAGGACATACTGTGAAGGGTAATAGGGAGCTATCTGATGCCAATCTAGAGCTAGGCAAGCAATCTGAAACCAGCTTTTATACTAACTGCAGCTGGAGAAAAGGAGAATTGAATTGGCACTGGTCCCACAAAACACGTACTTCAGTATTACAGCCAGCTGTAGCGCTGGTATTACTTCACCAGTCCTTCAGAGTGCAGTTTTCATGTTACAGCTAAGCTGAAGTAATAGGTAAGGGATGCTAGAAAGAGAAGTCATGCTTCTCCCTCTCATCCTCAACACCTGACTATGGATTCTCAAGGCATCAGTAGTAGCTCCCACTGCAAATAGGTAGGTAAGGGGAGATTTCCACCAGCAAATACATGTGATCAGCAGCAGACTGGCTTAATTAATGTGAAACACACTGCCCAAAATTCCCGTTTCATCACTGCTGTAAATAGACTATCCTGAAAGAAGCAGACCTGTTGTCCTCTTCACCTGCTGCAGCCATTTCCCTTGCACTGGCAGCAGCACCCACACGCTCGGGTGCTGAGCTCAGAGACCCAACCTCGGATGATGAGCAAGAAGACCAAAACAATGTGGGCTTTGAGCAACCTGATCTAATTGAAGATGCCAATGCTCATTGTAGAGGGGCTGGACTAGCTGACTTTTAAAGGTCCCTTTCAACCCATACTATTCTATGATTCAATAAACAGTATTCCTTCCCACAGCAAGCACAGCCTTCTCTTTCTCTTGCATTTCTTCTCCTTGGCATGTGGGAAAAACTCAGGCTCCAACTGAGTTTGGCATTTACTGTCCTTCAGAAACCAGTGTTGCCTCTCAAGCACTAATTTTTACAACAAGAGCCACTACCTTAATCTCAAGCAGCAGAAATAATTTAATAACCTCTGTTTTGAAACACTGTTTTGTCTAATTATCCACAATGCACCTTAACCACAAGGGGACCCAGCATCTCCAGCTACCCAGCAGCTGGCCAAAATCAGCCAGCTCTCCACCAACAACAGACAGCATTGCCATGGCAATTTATCCCCTTAGAGAATGACAATCACGTCTTGTCTGGTCATGGTTGCTTTTCATCTTCCGATTCTCACCACATGGATTAAAATGAGCAGCACCAAGACTGAATCAGGAACTCATAACAGACCCTGGTACAGAATCAAGTGGCATTTATGACCCATAATTTTATATTTGTGTTCATTCTTCTTCTATTGCTTCCTGCCCAAATCTTTCACAGAGTTTAAAGCCATAATCCTGGTTACAGTATCTCAGCTTATATGCATACTTCATAGCAAAACCACTAGCATACCATAGCAAAATATCACTATTTTCTGTATTAGAATAGACAGATACAAAGATGCTGCATTGCCACAGCAGGACATTAATTACAGTTAACTGCACACCAATGTGTAAGTGCTTGCACATAAGCTGCTTCTGTGAAGCACTAACTTAACAACTTGTACACTGGACATACTTGCCTGTAACACCTTCCCACTGCCTCAAACATGAGAAATCGCTGAGACAAGTTTGATCTTCCACTTCTACCTTTATTTTTCTGAAAACTAGCACTTCTCTCAAGTGGTTACCAACTCCTACTACTTCTCACCAAGTGTTGCTCAGCAGCTTGTCATGAGTTACTTTTTCCCACATCACTCATGCACTCCAAGCAAAAATAGAGATGCAGAAGAGTCAAGAAACAGGTGTTTAGAAAACCAAAATACATTTCTTTGGCAGCACCCATGTCAAACGGTGACAGGCAGATACTTTCAGCTAAACTATCTTTACAGGCACAATTGTCACTGAACACTGTAAGCTTCCAAAACAGCATCTAAGAATGAGAGAATCCTTTTTCTCTTTTTTCTTTCCCAAAAGACATATTTGGATGCCGGACACTATGCCTCTGACTCTTTAAAGCAACTGGCAGGAAAGGAAAAGGGAGGTGTATGCATCCACCCCAGCATGGCTGGTAGGGCTGCCCAAAGACAAAAGAATAATTTTAGGACTCAGAAGCTCAGAACCTTTGCTGCAGCCTCCCTGCATACCTTTGGCCAATCACCTTATCCTCTGTAATGAACAGTGGTAATTACCAGAATGCTGAGAAAACAAACTGGAGCTGCTTTTGTGCTGAGCCTCAGACACAGGGTGAAAATTCCCAACCTGCTACCAGCCAAGCTTAATCAAGAATCAGGAATGGTTAATCAGTGTGGTTAACTCAGCATGGTACTGAGATTGAGATGTCTTACAAAGTGACTAGAAGCAGATTTAGTGACTCCAGAGACAACCTCAGTATTACTGCACTGTGGTGTGCTATGCTGACCAGCTGTGCTCTCAGGATGCTCTATACTACACATCATCACAGAGTGTGTAAAACTGTTTAGCTCAAGCAAGTCCTCCACACTGGAAACTTCACAGTCGTGTTTCAGCTTTAACTACAAGGAAGCCGGTTCAGTGTCATAGCTCTTGAGAAACAGCACAGTGGTGTGCAGGTTGGCAGCCAACCATCATCAAACTATTGGAAGTGTTACAATGCCAAATGTCATCTGATGCTGCCAGAGACATTGCCCCACCACTAACAAGCTCATCTGCAAAAAAACCTGTACTTACAGGCTTTTTAGCACAGTCCCCTTTTGTCGGGGAAAGAGTGACACTTAGCGTTACACAGCAACCAGCAGCGAGACGACCTGCAGGTGCAGTTTGCTGCTTGAGTTCATCAGGACAGCAATTTCTGCTTCAAGTGCTTTGCCTCTTGGGAAGGGACCACTTGGCTCTTATCTCTCTGACCAGACCAAGGTTTGAAATTTCAGCACAAATTGCAAAGTCCATACCAGTTCTCTCTGGGGCTGGCAGAGCAGTTGCTGTCTATAAAAATAGACATGCAAAATAAACTCTATATAGTTAGAAGAAAAGACAGAATACAGACTTGAAAATATGCAAGGGGAAGAAAAGGCAAGCTGGCTTCCCTGTAAAGTTCAGTATAATCCCAGAGATGAACTAGTTAATTAGGTCCTTAGCAACAATATGGTTTAAACATAATAAGGGTTTGGAGAGGAAGCCTTCTGAAGAGAACTGCATTCTTGAATTACCTGCTTCCTTATCTCTGAAAAGCATCGGCACTCACACCTGAAAGGCCACCAAGTCCTCACATCTTATTTAACTCAAGCATGTAATAACACACAGCGACTATTCTAACACTCCCACTAGCCAATGAATTACCTTTGAGACTCAGAATTTATTTAGCAACATTACAAATGGGCTTTGCATCTTTTACTTTTGGTGTTCACCCGCTACTGAGCAACTCGAGAGGCTACTGCGTTCTTGTGGGAAGAAAAAGGCACACGGACAAGCAGAGGCAGCTGTCTACCTTCAGGGTGCAGCAATAGCTAGGTCTAACCCAAATGGTTTAAATACCAGAGGCCTGACAAACTCACTCAAAATATTAGTGCCTAAATTACATCCCCAGCTGCACTGCATTCATATAGGTCAGTTCATCACTCACTTTGGCAATCACATCAGGTAGGCATGCAGAGGGCCCGGCTCAACAAGCCTTCAGATTCAGCGACCCTGTCACATTAGGGACATCAAAGCTGCCCAGGTGACTGCCAGAAGCACAATTATAGGAAACCACAGGGTCATGGAATAAAATTAGCTTTTCCTCAGCACTAACTCCTTTTTTGTTTTATTCCACTGCCAGGCAGCTGGCTTGCTCTGTTCTTGAGCAACAAGGCCACAATGCAAGGGCCAGGCTGGCCTGGGACCAGGGCACCCAGGAAGTCTGTCTTCACCCACACAGCAAACAGGCTGCAATAACTCTGGCATTGCAGGCACCTCCGCTCCCCAAATCAAAAGGTGAAGTATATTTTCTTTATTAGAAACAAATCTGAAGAATTCAAGTCTGTGCACCAAGATTATAGTGTCCTTACACAAGGCAATCCCTTACAGAGGGCAGGAAAAGCTGGTGGTTTAGAAACAAGATTTTTAATTTCACGTTGCTCACACTGCAGTTATGTTCCAAAGGTCAAAAAAATTGCACATTCTGGGAAATCACAAATAGTTCAACAAAAACAGCTCAGTTCAAAACCAGTGATTTTTTCAAAGCTAAAGTGAACAATTTTAGGCTAACAGGGCCCGTGCAGATCTTAAAAAGAAAAAAATAAAAGTGGTGCAGTACTACAGAAAATGAAAAATGAAAACATTTATATGACTGTAATGAGCAGAAAGGACGATAAAATTCTTCACGCTAATTTTGCCCAGGGAAAAATGTGAGGTGGTAAAAAAAGCTAAAATTGTAGTTAAAGTTAGTAACCTATTTGAAACAATTTTGTTATACACAGGGTTGGAAAGGAAGGGAAAGCATTTTTGTGAGCCAAATATCCCAGCCTTTGACCCCACAGCACTCTTACCAGACACAGCACAACCACTCCCTGGGAAGATCTCAGGCAGACCCAAGTATCACTTCGCATTTCCACATCCGCACACACTTCTTCCCGTAGGAGCTGGAGCTTTTCCTTGGTGGGAAACTCCTTCCCCAGGGCAGTCTGCCCTCTCTCAATCACCATTTTGCCAGATCACAGTGGAAGCTCTCTTGTAGCTCCAAATGGAAGAAATCCAGTTTATGAGATTATATTTATTTTTAAGTGCTTGACAATCACTCCTAAGCCTTTTGGCCTTGTGTTGACCTTCAGGATTTTGAGACAAGATGCTACTCTACTTGTACTGCTTAAAATGTTTTAGCTTTGGGATTGCGCCAGACAGACAACTGACTGCAACTATTGCAAGAGTAATTTTCCAGCATGTGGATTACTAGCATGTGGCCACTTAAGCTAATTTTATGTGGGATCAGAAGCCCAATAGGTCACAGTCTCATGGTTTGTCACTCAGCTCTATGGCCTTCATGTCCCAAAGCCTGTTTCTTATTTTCACAATCATGCCCTCTTCAACTGTACAGGTACTAAAAACCTCTGATATTTTATAAGACTTTTTGATTTAGAGAGAAAAGAAAGGAAAACGACTGGCAGAATTTTGGCACACTTGGTTACTTTGTGATACTGTTCATGTTTACTTATGCCTTTAACTACCTGTTACATGAGAATCTCTCTTCATTAGTTGTGTGATGCTCCATGCTATTTAAGAGGAAAGAGGGTTAAAATAATTTGTTCACCATTAATGTTTATATTATTCTAAAGCACACCTTTGGAATTAGTCACAGAATTTGACTGCAGAGTTCAATAGTTTTTCAAATGTGGGTGTTAACTGTCTTTTGCAGCTGTCAGTTCTAAATGCTCCTTGGCAGTCCTCTTAGCCATACCATATAACTATTTATTACCACAGGTCTCCACCCTTTTCCCAGTGCTTGGTCATTTTATACGGGTGCACCAGCCTATGCAGCTGCTTCTTGCTAACCTGCCACAGTCCCAATCATATAAATTCTCAAAGAAACTTGCTAAGAATCCATTAGAAAAAAGTTTAACTAGTTGATACGACCAACAACTTAACTACAATCTTTCAACAGTAGCAAAATCACAGCAGAGGAGCTTCACAGAGTCTTACAAAGCCTGGGTAGAAGCCCAGGTAGCCCCCCAGTACTGGCTTGCGACACCCACACAAACTTCTGAGCCAGTCCAATGGCTCACAAGTATCAAAGACATCAGAAGCTGGAGTAGTCTCACTGCTTTTCTCCCTTGCCCTTTGCTGAGGGTTCCCATCTCTTCCCTTGCCCTTACATTCACACTTATTGGAGCCAAATTCAACTTGTTAACCCAGCCAACAACCACCAGCAGCTTTTTTTTTTTTTTTTTTTGCAAACATACTGCAAAACATACTGCAAAACATACTGGATCTAAGTGATTAAGTGAACAACACACCAAGACACAGCATAAACAACTTAGAGATGCAGCAAGTATGACAGGTGGAAAAACCCAACAAGGTAATGAATGGGGTCTTTGCCTTGTTATAGGGGTTAGCTGCTAAATTGCTTCAAGCTTTTTCATGACAGCACAGCCTTTAAAAGAAGGAGGCAGCTAACCACAGCACCCTCACTTCAATGTACTTCTCTCATAAAAAAACTTTCAGTATCATAAACACCAAATTTAGTTCATCTCCATGACAGGTCACCATTAGTACAGGAGCACTAATAGGACCATGAATTAAACAGGAGTTGTAGTACACAATGCCAGCAGACACTTCTCCTCCTTTCAAGTGTGTACACACAAGCATTTAGCACCTTTGAGCATGATAAAACAAACAGATTTATTTCCAAATGCTCCAGAGTTGATAATTACCACAGACAGATCAGAAAGCTAGGAGCTGCATTCAGAGCACTGTGAAAAGTCCTTGACACCAAAGCTCCTGGGCTTTTACTTCCCACCCTTTCTGGCCTGACCAAGAAGCAAACCTCAAAAACTTTAGTCAACAGATAAGAAATGCTTACACCCTATAAATCAGACCTGTTCAAAGATGCTCAACATAATTACAGTTGATTGTCACTTCTAAATTTGCACTGCGTAAATAACGACTTTCCCCAGTAAGATCTAGATAACTCATCAGAAATACAGGTCATTGGGTTTGACAAATTGAAGAACTTTTTATTCTAAACTAACTCATGTCAAGCCCATCAATGAATTCACAGTCTAGTAGACACAAGGTGTCGGATATATTATGTAATAGTGACAGATTTTTCAGATAACTAATTTCATATACACTTGAGCAAAGTGACAAGACACAAAGACATAATGTCTGTAGAAGACAGTCTGTCTTCACTTTCCATAATTTTCTGCCGTTAATTTTCACATTACAAGAGCTCTTGTTTACATGTATAAGTGGGGTAAAGCTTCCAAAGACACTAATTGTCTCTTGAAATATTTACTTATTCCACTAATGGGTCAGATGCCTAAGCACTGTTAGATCTCAGCTACAACAACAACTATTTCAGAAGGAAAGATACCAAATACCATTTATGTTCATTTCAGAAACTTTATTGCACCAAATGCCGCAAAGAAATAGACCAAAATGATAGTATACATAAACAACTATAAGAAAAAAACTCCACATGTATTTTGACATCAGAGCTCAGTCATTCCTTATTAAAGCCTATGTTCTCCAAACATGCAATAGCAACACACAACTTTTTTCTACTATGGAAAGCTTGCTACGTATGTCCAATTAGCCCACTTGAACTAAAAAAAAAAAAATAAACCAGAAAAAGTGTCTAGAGTATATTCAGCAGTTCAGACTCAATTTTGAGTTGGGTCCTTTTAATTGAAATTATAGTTGAGGGATAAATGATAATTTTGTGTAAACTTTATATATGAGAATTTGGTATGTCTGAAAAGGGTTTTTTACTTCAAGACTAAAGATGCACATAGAAGGGAATAGGGAAGATCAATCTATAACTCTGGAAGCTGTCAATAAAAATGTGACTGACAAAATTACAGAATTAGTGCCCATTCATTTTGGGCAGAAGAAAGTTGTATACATTAGTTCAGAGAGTACCTGTTTTATTAAAATGTTGGCATCGTTTTGAGTTAAAGAAGTAATTTAGATTAAATACCACAATTCAGCAGTTAATTTCTCCCCTCTGTGTATGAAGGTTTAGTCTTGCCCAAAAAAAAAAAGTATACATTCTTTAAATCACACCGTGTAAACCGCATTTATGTGGGATCTTGGAAATACTGTGCACTCCCACTTAACCAAGAAAGTATGTATTTAAGTTTACAAAAAACCTACATAATACTGATAAAACCAACTTTGGAATATTTGAAAATTAAGCTACATTATCAATTCTAAACACAGCTGTACATTCATATCACTTTTCATCCTATTAAATTAAAAACAGAAACATGCCCTAAAGATGTCTTACAACACATCTGTAAATACTTACTGCTCTGTCATGCCACACTAATTTACATATACAGCAAGATGCTACCAAAAACAAGTTAAAGACTTAGAGTCAAAAAAAGCCCTAGAAGGTGGAATCCTGTCAACTGAGGTAGTACATTTGGTGGAAGGGAAAACATGTATTTAACTTTCTTTAGTTTAAAGCCTTTTAAAGGTAATAAACAGCTTTCAGTTCAAATTTTCTTTCCTCCAGAACTAAAACAGTGAGAACAAGATAGTTCACCACATAATTTCTGAAGAGCAGCAAAATGTTAGAGAAAGCAGCAAGAACAATAAAGTTTTAGCCTGGGATGAAGAAAATCCAAGTGCTTTTCACCATCAGCTCACCTGCCAACCCAAGGTTAATTTGATGTTTCGCCAGAAGGCAGGTTTTTAATTTTCTATCTTAAAAAAAAATAAATATATATATATTTGCAGTGAAATCAGATGTTACTAATCAAGGTATTAAGTCTTGCAATCACTGCATGTTGGCTGACCTGTGACCTTAGTACACTCTATGATAACAAAAGCTCAGATTTCCATGTTAGCACATATTTCTTTGAAGAATTGTCAGTCTGTTCAGAGAAAAACTCAACTAATACTTGAAGATCAGTGAATTTGACTTTTAATGAACTCAGATACTATTTAAGAGTGATATGAAATAAAGTACATGAGGATTTCTATATACACTCAGGGAAGCTGTTTCATAGTCCTACACATGTGCACGCACACATTCTCCATCATAGGGGTAGTTCAGGAATATGTGGCTTGTTTTGTAGTTCTTTCTTTTGTCTTAACCTTGTGGAACAGAAAGCTAAAGTAAGTTTACTTTACAGCAGATAGAATGATTCACAGACCAAAGATATTAAATTTTGCTTAAGTATAAGCAGTAGGAGAAAACCTGAACCATAAAAAGATTTTAGCCTTTCTAGGAGGAAGATTAGGAAAAGTATGAAAATGCAATAAAAGAAACATCTGGAATTTTAGGTCAGAGCAGCTTTAGAAGTGTTGTATCAGAATACTAAGTATTCCCCCACTTGGAAACAACCCCTTTTCACAGTAGGTCAGTCTATCTATTTCCCTCAGAAAACAATACAAGGTTAACTAAGACACCCCTCCCCCCCCCATCACATTTAAACAACTCATAATACACACATTTCATGGTTTCAAATCATTGCAAGTTTACTGTAGAAAAGTCCAAACATCAAGGTAGTAGGAAATAAAAACACTTTTCATAAAAGTGTGTCCCTTCAGTGTTAAAAATCTGTAATCACTGAAGAGGAAAACTCATAACTGGTGATCAGGAGTTTATTATTAGAATTCACTATTCCCAGGCAATTGTGCTGCTAGCAATTTGCTTGCAAGCTGACAATTTCAGACAGCTTATTCATGCTGGCTCACAACAGGATGGTCCAACATTGAGTTTTCTGTTACTTTAAGAATGTTTTGATCCTTTGTTCTTTCCTCAGTCTGGTCCACAGTTTCATATCCAGCTTAAGAGTGCTTGATGCAAAAAATATTTTTTTTACATTCATGTTATCAACCACATGAGAACAGTAAAATACAAAACTTTATTTTGCTTTCTAGAAACACAGAAGGCCAGTATCATCTAGCAAAGAAGTAGTTTCTGGTCTCAGAGTAGTTAACCTATTAAGGAAAGGCACCTGGATGATAGTTCAAGATTTCTGTAACATCAAAAAGGGTAATTGCAAACATTCATAGTAAGATCAATTATTGGGGTGTGCCCCCTAAATTTCATTTTACTTCAAACAATGCTCCTCTTTTATTCCTACTTAGGACAACTCATACCTGGAAAAAAGTAATACTTTTGACTAAAGGTTTGGTGAGGGGTTGGTTGTTGTCTTTCATTTCCCCAGTAGAACTGTCTTCAGTTTGTGCCAATCACTTTGTGTGTGCACAGACATGCACTGGCAGCACTGGTGTCGTACGAAGTTTGTCAAATACATCCTCCTTGGAGACAGTAACACTTGATGACACCACAACACGGGTTTAGTTCCCAGGACTACAGTCATATGGAAACTCAAGAGTTATTTAAGTTGCATCAGCAACAAATGTAAACTTGTAGCAGAAATTCCGTAAGGCTTTCCCACAAAATCCTTATCTCAGAAGTCCATTTAATTTACAGCCATGGGCTCATTTGATTGCCTCCTCAATGAAACAGAAGCAGCCACAGCTTTAACTACTTATCCTTTCAGGGAAAAGTTGCATCATCTCATTAACACCTCCATTCCCATATAACATTTGGCTGCTGAATCCAGGTTCCTTCCTCTGAGCCCATCACTTCTACTATATAAAACCATGCTCTGCAAGAGAATCATGTCCCATCTAATACACTTGTGTATAGGAATGGTATATACATAGCTTAGAGTTCCTCCTTCTCCCTAGCAAAGAATCATACAGCACACCACACTCAAGCGTAGTATTATGAAATCTGTTCTAACCCACTTGTTCTTTTAACTGTTTCTTCATGGTTTTGAGCAGCGTTTTGGAGGGCAGCTCCTGGTCTGCCACATAGTGTTAACTTTGAATAAAAATAAAATGCAAGTATGTAGTCACTTTCTTGATTTAAGTCAGAAGTGAGATTGTATGAAAAACCTGAATGCCTTTTATGTTATGTAAACTGAAGTCCTCCGGTTGAAATCAGAATCAGAAGGTGGTAGAATGTAGAGTCATCACTTGCTTTCCCCAGTGTTCCCCTTTACCAGTGTTTGGCACCTCTGTTCTTCATTCAACATTCCCATTTTCTTTATTTCACTTTAAGGGAATGACTATCCTGAGATTTTAATTTATAAGAGTATTTGAGCAACATATGGGGAATGAGTACTTGCTATAGCAGCCAACAAAGGCAAATCATTGGATTCAATCCTAGAAATTAAAAAACAAAGAGACAGATTTTAAAATACACAGTTACCTTCACAAAAGAAGAAAAACACAAGAGGATATTTTTCCATCCACTTTAAAGGAACTGGAAAAGTGTCTTGCTATGTCTGAGTTCATTATTCAATTATTTATTGCCATTACTCATAACATACCAGTAAAGGTAGGTAATCATGCTTAAAACCAAGAAGTATGCTACCATTTAAGTCAAAAGACAGAAGCATCAGTTTGGTGGTATATAATATTTTTCTTGTTTAAATAAAAACCTTTACTTATCTGCTAAGCCATAAGCCTTAGCTTGTAGTCTTGCTAGTCAGAAGACACCAACCAATAAGCCCAGTTTAAGAAAGTACTAAACATCCACTTACTGAGAACTGTGCATTTCATTTTTAAAATATAACTCAGTTCACCACACAGTAGGACTTTCTTATAAAAAATAACCAAAAGCTGTAATTATGAGTTATTATGCAATAATAGTACCGGGAATGTCTCTCAAATGCAGCAGTTTCCAACCATTTCCAATGTAAAGCTGCTCAGAGACCAGGATGTATGTATATATTTATGTACATACACCAAGCGTTTATGTCAGGGGTTTGTTATTCACAGCTACATTTCTCAGTACAAAATCTTCAACAGTCTGGATAAATTTTTACCCACAGTGCTAAAAACAATCTTACTGGGAATGTGTATTCACTTCTTCCCCCTTCCCCCTCTTCTGCTGTAAGCTGGTACATCCATGAGGCTTGTATGCCAATCAAGTACTATTATAAAATGACAGCTGCAAACAGGACACCTGTCTATTTTCCCACCCTTGCTTTTTGAGAATCCCTCCTCCTTCAAGATACAACTGCACTACCTAACTTTCCAAATGTTCAAGTATTTGTTGGGATTGATGAGACAGAAAGCATACATAGGAATGTGGGGATAACGTCCAAACTTTCTTCATTCTGAAGATTTAAGAATGACAAGCAATTTGCTCTTGCTGTTGAACTGTGACGACTCCTGATTTCCAGATGGCTCAATAGAAACCAATTTTACACTTTATTAGGCACATGAAAGAGGAGAGTGCTAAATATGAAGAAGCAAGTCCTCATAGGAATAAGACATCAGCATTCAGAAACTGAAAAGGAAAATAACTGCCCCAAGTTTTGCCGTTGGTTAAGAGGTATCTGCAATACTCACCCCAATACAATTCCTAGTTCTTTTACATGCACTCTTGTGTGTCCTCGCAGATACTCTGAAAGCATTTTGCTTTTGAGATACATCTCCTGTAGTCTATCCTCAAGATGCATTATGCACTGTAAACAGAGACCAAAAAGCTCAGAAGGGCTTTAGCAATCATACAGATTTTACAGAAATGTAAGAATATAATTTCAGCTTCTGCCTTAGCTGGAAAACTAAGATCTTTCAAACTAAATCTCCACTCCAGAACCAGAAGAGGCAACTGGTTTTGCTACAGCTGTGCTAGAAACATAAAAAAGTTACACTACCCTTTGAAGAGGAACCAACTCATACAACTGGGGCATTCCAGCTTATTTGGGCAGCAAGTTTATTGTACAAACTGCACATCCCACTCAAGTCAGCTAGCGTTTCTGCTGATGTTTAAGTTTTAACCAGGTCCAAAGACACTCAAGACATCTCAATAAGAATCAAAACAGAATACTTGGATCAAGTCGTCTTTGTCACAAGTCAGTACAACAGTTCCTAAAATTAGCACTCTTAAGCCCTAGGGATCTGCCACTCAAGAAACTAAGACTTCAGAAGTAGAACACACCATTATCTTATTTGTTATAAAATAACAGCTCTTCTGCTCACTACTTTACTGGAGAAGCTAGATTACAAATCTTTTTTAGGCATTTGTTTTTATTAGCCCTAGGTACGTCTACTACAAAATGGCTTAAACATTTGCTGCCCTTTGCCAAAAGGCAAGAGTTCAAGATGAAATACTAATTTAATCACTTCCCTTTTCTTTCAGCAGTAGCATACTAGAAATGCATATTATTTTTAAATACAGTCATGTGACGCACGGTAATTTTTCATACAACAACTGCAGGAGAGCAGATGAACTTTAGCTTCAAATAGAGACAGGAGGGTTTTTTTTGGCAAGACAAGGTCAGTAGGTAGGATGTCTTCACAAGGTGAGTAGACAGGATGTCTTATCAGGTACTTTGTTCTAGGACAAAAGGTACATTGAATTCGATATATTCCTTCTCTGCACTGTGATGACCACTTCAAAAAAATTAGGTTAGTTCAGAACCCCAAACTCCAGGAGATGAAAGCAGGAAGCACATGCAGAACCTCACATTACAAAATATATAATCATCCAGCAAGGGTAGACAGCAATTAGAAACAGTAGCAGCGAATAGCTTCAGGACACCATCCAATGTACTTTTGAACTTGAATGAAAACCATAAATATTAGAAATGAGATAATGTGAAACAGTTTTTTTTTAAATTGAAAAATAATTATTAAAAAGGTGACTCATGCTAGTAGGTAGAATACCGTTAACTTTTCTGATGGTCTTGAGCAAGATGAAGATTTTTAATGACTAACCAGGGAAGACAGAAGTATTTTTAAAAATATGCTACATACTAGTAGAATAAGATCACCGAGATCAGTGGAGGAAAGGCAAAAGCTTTTTGAGACTAGTTTGATCTATTTGCTTCAAATAATTTTTCACTCAAGTTAATATGATCATAAGAGTTCTGATTCTAGCCAAATGGGAAATATTCTCAATCTATTCCACTACAAGTAACCCTAATGAAAAAAGTGTATGAGCACTTCCTCAGTGGTGTAAGGGAGCATGCAGCCGATTCTCAAAGTAGTTCAATATATTGCAATTCCAGTGCTAGTGCTAAAGAATTGTGGACTTTTTTTTTTTTAAGTTGCGAAGGAGCAATCCCACATTATTCTAATAGATTCTTTACATAAGATTATTTGCTCCTCCTGAATGCCAGTGAAGAATCAAGACATTTTTCATTGTAAGCTCAGTATATGAATCCATTTTGTTTGAAATGTACACATTAAGCAAGGTACAGAAGTCCTTTTTTAATGTTAGCTTCCTCCGCAGCTTTTCTTACTGACTAAATGGAAAAAAAAAAAGAGTCATTTCTAAAAATAGAAAAGTAGCTGAAAATTAGTTTAAAGGTGCAGGTAAAAGTTTTGACATATTGCTGACATATAGCAGCTGCAATCAACACTTCCCTCTCACCCAGGCATACTGCAAAGCTCTCTGCTGCATGGTTACCAGTCTGAAGTGCCACAACAAAGTTACCACCGCTTGCCTTTAATCTGGTCTCAAGCTGGGCTTTGTTTTCTGTTCTACCACAAAAACCCCAAAAACTTATTCATCTGAACAGTAACTGCATGCAAAGAAACATACACTCCTGAAGTAAACTTGAAACATACTGCATTATGTACACCTCTGATCAATATTACTACATATGTATTCATTAAAATCTAAATACATAAAATCACTACAATAAAAAAGTTACACTTCACCAATTTTGGTGAAATGCTTAACTTCCATGCACCAATGGTTCTGTATTGAGATGCACCAACAGAAGGATCCAAGTGTCTCTAACTGGAATTGTAGAAAATGTACAAGCTACTAGCACTGTCATTTCACTGTTCCATTTTACAAAAAAAAGTAAATAAACCCTGAAAAACTTTCCACCTCCAAACCCCTCCAACAGCACACAAAGCATACAGAAATGCCATGCACAAGCCCCAGTGCAACACTGGAAAAGACACTTCAGTTGCAGAATCAACGGTTCCACTTAAAAATACCAGAATTTAAGGTGTTACTGTGCAAGCGTCAGGATATAATTTTAACTGAAGTTGTATATTTTCCATATCTGGAAGAATTCAGAGACAATAAGGACAATGTACCCACATATTTTGCCTAGCATTTCACTTCAAGTACTTCAACATAATCAATTCCACTGCTTTTATCCAAACAGTGCAGACTAACATTATTTACAGATGTTAGTGTTTAGCTCATTCTTCCTCTTCCATCTGCTAGCACAATCATTGCACAAAGTTTCCCAAGGCTATTTGCTAAAGAACACATTCTGTTAATTGAAAAAGGGGTGACTACTGAAAAAAACAGCCTGTTAACTTTAATCTGGTCTACTAGATGTTAAATACAGGTAAAAAAAGTACCTGTTACTTGACTGTAGCATGCATTCTTTTAAATATGTTGTACCAGCTCTGCATTATTTCAGGCATTAGTTCATTAATATAGTAACAGTGTATAAAACTATGCATCTCCTATCTAAGCTAACCAACTTTCATAGGCTTCAGTCTTCAGTAAAGAAATACTTACAAAGTCAGCTGGGACGTTGAGTTTGTAAAGCTGTAAAATTGACTGCAATAAACTGGACACTTGACTTGAAACCAAAACATCCTTGCCTAACTTCATATTGTCCATCATCTTTCTCTGGCTTGTAGCTACTTGTACGTTCCATTTATCAGTGTCTGCAATAATGCAGACAGCTTCTGCTATGGGCTCATCTAGCACAGGATGCTGCAACAGATACAAAATACATTATGTGACACTTTCATATACACCTCCACAACTTAGTTTGACATTCCACTTTTATTCACAGTGAAGCAGGGAATAAGAAAGTGATTGAATGAATGTTTTTGTCCACTAGGAAACCAAAGGCATCTGCAAACTGACAAGGAATACCAGCTTCAGTGACAGAGTTTACATTCAGCAGTATCGGGTCAGTTAAGAGTTAACTGTCAATTTGATCAAGGCATTTAATTTTGCTTGAGTAGTGCTTTAAGGTCACTATTCCAATATTTTTTTCTTCAAGTATTACACCATCCCTGAAAAGATAAGTTTCTTCCAAAATGAAAAGAGCAGTAACTATACTGATTCAGTAATGGTCAAAGTATATTGAATGTTTCCAAGACATGTGAGGGATTTCACTATGCACAATGGAGGCAGGATCCGCATGAAGAAACAGTATCGTGTTAGACCAATCTGTTGATGTTTAAAGTAGTTACATATATATACATCACTTTTGGATAGTACACAAACTCATTCCAGCAGAATGATTCTTAATTGCTATAGAGAGAAACTGTTGACAATTATTAGACTAGATAAACATTTAAAATTGCTTTAGTGAAAGGTTAGTCATAAATTAACTATGTAATTTATGAGTACCTACAGTAAGAACTTAGCAAAATTGTCACCTATAGACCGTTACTTTATGTAGTCAGTCATTTCTGCTACAAGCTATTATACTAGAGGCCTGAACAAGACTTCATCTCCTTTGTCAAACATGTCACAAAGTAGCCAAAAAAAAAAAAAGCAAGTTGAAACATCTTACAAAATATAGATAATTCTACCTGCTATTGTGATTGAAAAGAGAAGCAGTTTGAGGTTTTATTTCCTTGTTTGTAACTTGAAGTTGCAAACAATTTTCCTTGTGTTTATCTTTGGAGAGAAGCCTTACGTATAAAGGAAAGCACATGTGATTCTTGTGTGAACAGGCTTTGCACACAATTAAGGGCTTACACCTTTCAAGAAGGAAGACATGTCAGGTGTGGCTGTTAAGACAAGGTAAGCAGAAAGAAACCTATTCAAAGGACTTGCTTCTGTAGATCTCAGTAACATCACAAGTCCTATTGTCTCAGAAGAGTTCTTTAACTCACATGCATTGCATGAAGTAGATCTGCTAGTAGACACTGCTTGAGTTTTTCATCATTATTTATTCCATGCAGCACTAGATCAGGTATATATGTATGACAATAACCACCTAAAAGTGATCTTCCAAAATTTTTCACGCATTGACTGCTGATTGTATTAGACCTGAAATACAGAAATACAAAGCAGGTAAGTCTTGCTTGGCAAATTGCATTAGATTTTACATAAATATGAAGTTTGATTAATCACTACTTCTACTGCAAACATTAATCAATAATTGTACTCAAAATACAGCATATGAATTACTGCTGCTCTTTGAAACAAGGATTTTAAAGCTAAACTTTAATGATGTATTGATTCTTTAAAATCTATGAAAAGGCAAATCTACATGTATTAAAGCTTGTGGTATGTATGAGCTCCTTGTTATGCAGCTAATAGATTTGTTAAAATTCTGTTTTCTCCAACTCAGCCCAAGAAGCAAGCTCTTTCTAGCTATCTACCTTAAGCATCAGTAAGCTACATGTGCACCTCAGAAGTTTTCAACTTGGATGCTCTTATATATTTTAAATATTTCTTTGTTTTATCAAATATTTCAGATCTAAAAAATTATCAGTTTAAGCAAAGCTCAAGTTTTGCTTGTCCTTATATGTTCTGTCTACACCTCTACATTAAATGTTTCAGGCAGTTTCTATCAAAAAGTTTCATCACTTTTTATTAGACACTTGAAGAATACCTTTGTCACAAATCTTCACTACCTAAACCTGCTTTTAGTTTTCTTTTTACCAAGTTTGTTTATGCAAATTCTAACCACATCAGTGTCTGTTACAGACATGTTTGCAAGGAACTTAGTCAAGATCCCAGATGATTTGTCTTGAAACCCCAAACATCTACAAATTAGCAATAGCTTTTGACTCCATTTAGTTCTAAATTAATTTAAACTTCTTTACCTTGGTAATGGAAGTTCCACTTCCGCAAACTCTTCAAGTCTTTTGCTGGCATTATCATGATGTACTTCTTCAGGGATACAACAATCCCCTTCTTCATCACTGGCTCCAAGAGCACTGTCTGAACTCTCATTCCTTGGAATGTCCCCTTCAACTCTGAAGGAGATTTTTCTTCCAGCATCCCCATAGGGGACATCTTTAGCACCTACTTTAGGGGAATCTTGTTTCACAGCAGAACCCACTTCTACATAGCCAGGGGAACAGTCCGCTGGATTGCCAGAGCACAAAGTTCTAGTTTCTTTCAGGCTTGGCAATTTTACAGTTTCTACATTATCTGTGGGTAAAAGCGGGTCACTAGATATTATGTTCACTAAATTCATTTCATTTCCTTTACTTTCCATATGTTGGTTAAGTATACTCTCCTTCCCCTCACAAACATGTTTAATGAAGGGTATGAAGGCAGCTTCACAACTTTCTTTTTGATTCTGGGAAGCATCCACAGTCAGATTTGCGGAACTTGAGGCACAATGTATTACCTCTGGACTTTTTCTGTATGTCTTCAAATTTTCTTCCATTTCTCTTCTACGAGTTTCCAAGTCTGACTCTGGAGATGCAGAACTTCCAATCTGAAAGGTGACCTTTTCTAAGTGTGAACTCCTGTAGCCAGACCTTTCAGGACAAGGCAAGGCAGATGACCTACTAGACAACTGCTTTTCCACTTTTCTCTCATTCTGGTTCTTCTTCTTCTTTATATCCACTAAATCCTCCAGATTAGATGGCTCTTCAAAGTGGCAGGATACAATTCCTGTATCCGTGACAGTTCTTTTCCTACCATCAGCTGCTCCTTTACAGAAACTGCTAGTTAGACGGTCAACAGATGCTTCAGAGTTCTGACCCACCTTTCCTATTGCTTCTTTTTCTTTTGAAGAGGCTGGGACAGCATGAGTGTTTTCTGGGTCACGTACACACTCTGCATTGTTCTTACTTCCATCATTCTTTGGAGGTAGGATTGGAGGCACAAGAGCAGGTTCATTTTTAACAGTGACAACCACATAATCTGACTCCTCTACCTCACCCTTTTCTAGTGCAGTTGTTATTTTGCTTCCATTCAGAACTTGTTCTCCTTCTCCAGCCTTCTCACTCCATGTCAGCTGATTTTCCTGCAGCTCAGAGCACCGAATGAAGTAAGTTAGAACATAGAGCAAGCGCTGTACCAACTCCTTACGTTTCCCAACAATAACAGTTCGAGTCAATCTAACTGGAGAGCCTATGGCACCATAGAGATCACCTATACAGGAAAACAAAAAAATGTGAAATAAATTCTTATGTTTGGTTTTAATGCAAACTATACTGTTTAAATTCAACACAGTTTGAAACACCATTTACCATGGACACAAATCAGACAGCTAATTTCTTTCACAGACGTTCATAATGATGCCAGCAACGCACTAGAGAGGTTGCTGTGTGGTATTAGTGTGCTGCTTTTCCCCAGTTAAGAACACTTTGCAACTAGCCCCACAGCCCAACATGCCAGCAAATTCATTCCTCAGTAATGCAAAGTGGACTTCAGACTACTCAGATGGAACTAACTTCAATGCCTGCTGGGCCACAAGGACTAGGACTTTGGAAGTGAAATGGTAAGATACCTTTTTACTTTCAAGTTGAGCACAGTTGCTATGGAAATCAGATTCAGGCTTCATATTCATTTGCACAATGGACTTTTAATATAAAACCATTACAAATAAGACAGTTGAAAAAGTCAGAATTGTGGTTTTCAAAACCTGCTAATGTTAACACCATTAGATTGAAGCTGATGTTTAAATGACAGTATTATATCTTCCTGATAGCAGCATTTACTGTTGTATCAGCATGTAATTGTAATTGATAAAAGAAAACATAGGTCTGAAGGTGGAAAGCCAAGTATGTCAAAATACTTAATAAAAAGTAATTTTAATTTTTAAGCAATAAGCTCCATTTTTTCTTCTTCCCCTCTCTTTCTAAAGAAGGCGACCAGCAGAGGGCAACATCTTCCTTTCATTATCAGCCTGATAATGGCTTTTGAGCTTTATAAGAATGAAATAAAACCAGAAAGCATTTTGAGTTCAGACACTGAGAACTTGGCTAGGCCAATGCTGGTAGCAACATACAGCCTGGGAAGGTGAGAAGAGAAACAGATTCTTGACTAGTCACCAGGGGAGGCTCCTGGGACTGACCACAAGAACTACTGCAGATCTTACGCCTCCAGCCCAGCTGGTTTTCATAACCCCAGGCCTGGATCCATCCTCAAAACCCTGAGCAAGCTTCTGTTTTCCCCTCCAAGCTTAATCCATTACTCCTCTGCATAATGTTTTAAAGACATCCTAAACCAGGAAACACTGCTACTGCAACTACATGGCCAAGGTAGCAATTCTTAGCTTTATAAAAATTGCTTAAAATAACAAATATAACCAAGACAGCTAGCAAGAAATAAAACCGGCAGCACAGGATAAAAGTCACGTTTTTCCTTTAGCGTGCATGTGTGTAATTTTACAAGGCAATACAGTGTATCAATTAAAGTTAAGAATGCTCTGATGTCAGACTCACAGCAGCTGTCAAGAAGGAAGAATTTTCAAGGATTTACCACTGGCATTGTTATTCTCTCAGCTCTCATTCATCTACTCATTTGACAGCAGTTATTTAAACCCCTCTATCAAGACAACTTATAACCTAGAAAATATTTTATCATCAGATAACCTGAGGAGCTGGCATTGAAAGAAAATCTTGGCCCAAGCCCACTCATGTAACTGTGAAGGAATGGAAGTACTGCCAGTTGCCAGACTGCTACTCTGTTGGCTTGGTGTCTACCCTAGCTCTGTGAGAAAAAGATAAAAGGAGGTAGACAGGGAAGTTTCAACTACAAAGGGCCTTCAAGATCCAGAGAACTCCCCATAATCCAGTCTGTTCCCTCTTGTTCTTCCTAAACTGCTTGGATCATTCACAGCACTTCCACCATGTTAATTCTTCTACATCAAGTCACTTAACCAAGCACTGTAACAGAGTATGACAAGGGACCAAGGAAAAAAGCAGAGAACTCAGCCTATGCAAACAGGTCTCCAAATGCTCTGTTTAACCAGTCACAAGACATCTGTTGGTAGCTCTGCCCAGGTTACAGCCAGGTGAACCAGCAAATGCAATCTGTATCATAAGTAGCTCTTGAATAAGAGGAGTAGATGCAGGAAGGTGCTAGTTCTAGAGAAGTGTTAAGGCCTTTGATTTCCTACTGACCAAGCTGTGCCCAGAGAGGGTTGTATGGATGGGATTTTGCCAGCATGTTCACAGACTGTGATGTGCGCTTCTCAGAGAAGGCCTTTATGGGAGGATGGTCAACTGGCATTACTGTTGGGACCCAAGCCAGATGGTATGTCAGCACTGCCGTTAACAAAGCAGCAAAAAACCTAGGAAAAAGCATACGACCAAAGTAACATCATTAAACAGTATCACATTAAGTGCTTTAACATATCTGCATGCACTGGGAAGTATACAAGCCTTTTTTAAAGGGAAAAGGAGTGGGGAAAGCTTACTGATTTTTGTTGATCTGTTCTATCAGAAATGTCAATTCTTTAAGAAAACGCTGGCATAGCTGATTCTTCTCCAGGGTGCTGGACATCATATTAAGCCACACAGGCTCTGCAATCCTTGGAACAGAATATAGGTTCCAGATAGTAACTCTGCTCAAAAAAAAAGACCCAAAAAGTTAGAGTTAACATGCACATTTCAATCTTGCACATACAAGTAGCCCCTTTCCTCTTCCATTGTCTGTTGAGTTTTATTCACTTATGTTTCATGGAATCTAGGAGACTAAGCCAATGGGAAGAGTTTTTCAGACATACTAATTAACTAGTGTCCCAGCACCGTAGTTTGTTTAATTCAGTGTACCAGTAACTTAGTGTCTTCATATTTGTCTTCCCTTTCTTGCATTCCCCTGTGTATTTGTATTTGGAGAAATGATTCAGAAACCATTTTCAGGGGACAACAGAACCCATTATTCACCACAGTGATTTGATTCCACGTTCTAGACATTACGGAAGCTTCATCCCACCAAAGCCTTGTATCTCACTCCTGTGCTGCCTTTCTTGGCCTCTGGATATTGCTTCCTCTCTTAGGTACCAAAGAAGAGACTTTGACAACACCTGTTTTGTCAGTTACACTGTTCAGCATCTCTGGCTAGGAGCAGACAACTTGGCTGTCTGAACACCACTATCAATCCACTCATCTGCACAGCTGTCAGCAGAAGTCAACTCCTAATGAGATCTTCCAGATTTTAACACAGTCCCAGGTACACGTTAGTGCAAATAAATGTCTTTTACTTTTGTTCTAAAAATGGCTTAGCTGGTTTTGCTCATGTTTTCTAAAAACAGATACCCAATTCCCAACACAGAAAATTCATTCACACTAACTTCCAAGACTGGATAAATTACAAGACCCTGCATTCAGTTGCTTATAACGGGAACAAATATCTTTAGAAAGGCATAAGAAGAGTTCTCCTACCATCAACTCACCTGAATTCTCCCAGGGCATCCATGACACGGCTGATATAAACCTGCACTCTTTGGCTGGATTCTGCTATTTTTCTACATGAGATCATGGCCTTGATTAAGAGTTAAAGACATAAAACAACTTCTTAAAGGATTCACATTCTTCACCTTTTTAAGCTTCATTAACATGTCAAAATAATTAAGATCTATCCACAGTGCTATACAGCCACTCACGACAGCAATAGCTGCCACCTTCCCTCCAACTCATGAGAAACCATTCCCTAAGACTGGACTTTGGGAAAGAAGAAAACATTTTTGAGAGTAAGGAGAAGACAGCAACAAACATTTTCTGTGTCTCTTTGTAACTGTTTGACAGGATAGAATATCATAATTTCCATAGTTTTCAGAGAATAAAGAAAAATCTCATTGTGAAATATGGTGAGAAGGAAAGAAAGAACCACCCATAGCATAGAACTCTCCATTCTCATTCTGACTAGAAAAGAAATTGCACCTCTTTTTCAGAAAATGCTGAGTTTCTACTCTGGGCTCACGCTCAAGACTACACGTGTAAAGAGGAGGGGAAACTTGAAGCCATGCACCTTGTCCCAATCTCCATATAGCATATTCTAGAATACTTCATTCACATGACACTTATTTTTCCACATTAAGCCAAACTAGTATTCTGTACCTTTTCTATTGCATATTTCAGCCTGTTCATGTGAGATTCAAAAAGAGGAAAGTGAGAGAAAAAGAAGTCCTGGAAGTTTCTCTGTGTTTCTTCTTTTTCAGGCAGAGAAAAGATTATGCTGATTGCAATTTTTTTCCTCCGAACCATTGCAGGATTAGAGTTGCAGCTTTCATCAGCCATACTAAACATTTCTTCAGTGGACCTGTAAAACAGATTGGTAAGGACTGTTACCTATATACTGAGAGGTAATTTAGCTTCTATTGATAACTCTCTGTATAGAGAGAGATAATCCATTCTTAGGTCTCCTTTGACTGACTACATAAGACTTTGCTGTCACCTGTTTCTGAACAGATACCGAACATTTTGATGGATAAGACATATGTTTGCCCATATAGAAGGCAGGCAACCCCCAAAGAGGCCAGCTCCTAAAGTGGTGTGAACACTTTCCTCTGGAAGAGAGCAACTACAAAATCTCTCCTTCTGGATTTACCTTCAAGGGAGATTAATAAAAGGGAATGGAGGCACAACACACTAAATTATTAACAAAACAAATAAAAAATAATTTCAGAGCTGTGAACTGCATCCAGCACTCAAGATCCTGTCTAGGTGCTCAGCAGTATATCCATGATGCTCCTGAATCTGTAGTGCTGATTGAGGGAAGTTGGGAAACATGCTAGCTACACTATTCTAGTATTTTAAATTTGATGTTTTAAGGGACTTAATCATGCAAAATAAAACTTTGTGTATTAATGGATGACAAACTATCACCACTTTGTAATTACTGTGAAAACACAAACTTAATGCCTACAAATACATCTGTGTCTAGCTCAAAGTTGAATATACTTCAGTTTAAATTACTTTGTTTTCTGCTAAAAAACCCCGAACAGTGGCTATTGTATGATCATTATTATTTCCCCAAGTTCTGTTTATTCACTTGATAGTTTGGTCATGTTTCTTTCAGCAGTTTTCAATATTATCCATGGGTTGATACTGGGACCAATACTGCTCAATATCTTCATTATCAGCCTGGCCTGTAGATTTAAACACACCTTCAGTGAGTTTGCAGGTAATGCTGAATGGAGAGAAAACAGTCAATACACTGGCGGGCACTGTCCAGAAAACCTGTGGAATACCCATCCTTGAAGATTCTCAAGACTCCATTAGACAAGTTTCACAGCAACCTGAGCTAAATTACAAGCTAGTCCTTCACACAGGCAACTGATCTGCATTATATGCCCAAGTCTCAGCCCAGCACAAGTTTTTCTGTGATTATACAAAAGGGTGGCAATCCCATCACCCTGTTTTTCCATAAATACTGGCATCACAGTGCTAGAGATTGATGTTGCTGGATTTACAGCTATTATGTTTTTTTGCTTAAAGTTTTTTGATCAATTTCACTGAAAAACACATAATTAGAAAGTATATAAATCGATGAGTAAAACAGTATGGTCAAAATGTCTTTTGGAAGGAAGTTTAATTAAATAAGGGCTTTGAATCCACTGAGAAATTAAGAGGGAGAAGGGTAAAAAAAGACCAGAAAGCCATTAGAACACAAATTGAGACATTCAGAATAGGAGAATACAGAAATACAGAAATAGCTTGGGTTTGGAGTTTCTTGGTAAGTTAAGACAGCAATATCAGTGAGTGGTAATTAAAACTTGAAGGCTTTTCATATCAGAATTATCTTGAAATAAAGCCTGTGGCATTTATAGACCACTATGAAGCAAATAAAAAAGGGAGAAGCCTGAATGCTAAGCATTCATTCTAAGTTCACTCTAAAAATAAACCGTTTACAATTTAATTGGCTTGACAAACTTAAATATACAAAAGTTTCTCATCATAGAAGTATGAGTCCAGTAATACAGAAAAAAAACACAATAAAACCCCAACAAAAAACAGCTTGTGGGAAATCAGAGTTCAAGACAAAAACATAACCTCACTTGAACTTCAGGAACTTGCATGCAGAGACAGAAATTCCCAAGGAAGCTGGGAAAGGATGGTTGGTTAGCATCTAAGAAACACCACAAGCTTTTGTGCTGCTTCCCAAGAACAGAAATTGAAGAATTTAGGTCTGTAAGAGAAGCCTTTTCAACAAAGCTGCTAATGTAGCTTGCCTGCCAACTGACTACAAGGAGTTCCAGCTAGACATCTCATTTTCTTTGAGCTAGTGGCCTAAAGCATCAGTTACAGAGATTGTAAAATCTTGGCTGTGCAAACTGAAGTGCGAACTCTGCTGTCACTGAAGTATTCAACCAGAAACCTACTATTTCTCTGGGCTGAGAAAGAACCCCAACTCAAGAGTAATTCTAGACAGTGGAGCTAGTAATATCCTATTTCCAATATATTTCCCCCCCACAGATTCTCCAAGGCGAAAAAAACTCAACCTACTTCCTACAATGAACGAACAACCCAAAACCCCTACCTCCCTCTAAGCAATGTTACTTTTGTAACACTTCAAAAAGGTTTCTATTTCTGAAAATTTGGCTACTTCCTAAAATGGGCTAAAATTATCTTATTTACCCTAAATGTTTTAACTTTTTCTGCATGCACTGCTCTCAGCTTTATTTCTTTAAGAAATCAGACCAAAAAGTATTTCAATTTACTGAAGCAAAGAGTTTACTTGCTTATTTTCAATGGCAAACATGATTTAGATAGCATGTCTACTACATTACAACTGCTACATGATTCTTCATGTTAAAAATAATTTGCTACGAATATCCAGGAAAACACTTCAAGTGCTGACACTTGGGGAAAAAAGTATTTTCAAAAAGGTTTTGTTTTTTGACTGACCACATATTTTAACTGGCAGTTTTTTGAGCTTAACTGAAAAACACTTAAGAGGGAGAGAGGTCAATCATTTAGCTCTCCACTAATTCCATGCTGTCTCTGGGTGCAGGTGGATGGGTACATATAAGCAGATACTCAAGAATCAGTTGCTATTTTGCAACCGACAAGGAAGAATTTGCTTATTAGCTATGAAAGGTTTGCTGCATTCCATGCTTTGTTATGCCACTGAGCTACAAAAGCTAATAAAATTCCAAAACAGAAGCCAAGCTTTTTGATCACAGCTCTTTTTTTTTTTTTCTTCCTGTTTTGTCAGAAGTCACATCAGGAACATCCTGTACCAGCCAAGAGAGTCATCATGGGTTATTACTCCAAAACTTCAGTAACTGCTCACTAGTCAGACTTCATCATAGTATAATGTAATTACAGCAGCAGTGCTCCTACAGTCCCTTTCATCTCAACAGGATGCTCCTTCAGAAGCAGTGTAATTTGCTTTTCAGAATGTGGCTTCAGACACAGCCTATATGTTCAATAAAAGTAAGTATAATTCAAATCAGGCCTTGCAGTTCATATTTGGCCACAATTTGATCTTTCTTCATATTGGCAATATTATGTAACATGCACAGAAGTTAAACTAAATGAAGAGCATTTAGTAACAGAATTTGTCCTTTTTCAGAAAAGAGGCATAATCCCTATTTAGCTTAAACTAAAACAGCTGTTGTAAGAAGAAAATTGTTGCACTCACCACCTTGGAATAATTCCATTCTCTAAACTGGTTGTCTGACTTCGGAGCCAGCGACGTTGGTAGCTGCTAGAAGATGATGATGAAGAGCTTGGAGATGGAAAAGGGGTGACGAGAAGACTGCTCAGAGATGCTATCAAGAAAGCAAGAAAACCCACATACAAAGAATTACAAAGAGTGCTGGTTAAATATTTTTCTTCATAGTCTAACTGCAAACAAATTTCCAGAGATATTGCTTTTGCTTTCTGACCTTTTTCACATAACTCACTCGGAACAGGACAGATTAATTTAAAATATTTATTGCTGCCTAAGGACATTCTTTTTCTTATAAAGTCAGAGATCTTCCCTACTAGAACATACTAAATGTTGTCTTATCCTCATTAAAAGCATTCTGTCCTAAAAGGTGTTGCCCTCCAGTTACAACAGACAGATCTCCTGGTTTCCTGGCCTCCTTTTCCTATTCAGTGCAAAAAACATCTTCTCCTCCCTTGATTTAGTGAAGGCTCTAGCTAGTTCTTTCTCCAAATTATAAATTGGGTAAGAAACCAGAAAATAATGGCTGTCAACAAAGAATATCACTAGAAATATTCTTGCATTAAGGCTTGGGGCAAAAGAAAGAAAGTCGCTTAGCAGATCCAAATAGTTTGGATTTATGGGTCATAGGGTGCCTCTCTTTCAGGTGAATCCCTGCATAAAAGAACTGTAAAATAATTACAAAAGCTGGCAAACAAAACAGATAGCAGATACCTGACCGAGCAATGCCACTGTCTCTGTCCTCATTTTGTCCTCTGCTAGGCATATCAACAGGTGTGCTGTGTGCTAAAACAAACAGATCAGATCAACAGAAAATATTACATAACTCATCATACTATTTGTCACATTGTAAAAAAAAAGTTTAAGTTTAAAGGTCATAAAACAGCAAAGATACATCTTGTACTGTTACTCCAAAGAAGCAGTATGGTGTGAGCAGAGGTGGCAGCAAACAGTATTTCCATACTGAGTAGTATCATGTTGCTAGATTAAGCTGGTTGTTTGCCCCAATCTAAAAACCTCTCTGAGAAGCTTAAGAATGTGAACACAGTCTATATTACCAGAAATCAGATATGCTTTGAAATTGAGGACTGGTCGTAGCCCCCACCTGTCTCTCTTGACATTTTTTTTGTGTGTACAAGACTGTCACTTTACACAGGTTAACATCATAACGTAGTCAAGTATAAGGTCAATTAAGCTTCTGATTCACTCCCCAAGCAGAAGTTTACTATCCACAAAGCCTCGCAGTAAGACACATTCCGCCTATGCTGTATTGCATTGAAGTGTTAGTAATGCAGAGTCAGTCAAATTGTAGAGCATGCAAGATCTGCAAAGGCTGTGAAGAAACTGCATTGGTATTCCAGTTCGCATTTTAGCAATAAACAGAACTAATAAGGTCTAAGATCTACCCACCTGCATGGGTCATCAATAAGCCTGTAAAAGCAGACTTCATGTAGTTCAGTTTTGAAAATGAAAAAAATTCATATTGTTAAAGAAAAAACCTTAAATGCCCTCCCAGACTAAGCTCAATAGTTAATTTTGAAAGTGTGCCATCAAATTTAAAAAAGCAGCAAAAGGTAAGAGAAGAAAAAATTGTACACCAGCAAGACACCTGCACATTAGCAAGAAACGAGCTATAAGCTAGGAAACATAAACTCTCTAAGAAACATAAGGGCTCATTTATTACTACAAACATTGTACAAAAATACCTTTAAAATCAAATACAGGAATTGGAAACAAGATAGGAACAAAAGCAAATTAATTTAGGGTTTTTTTTAATTTTATTTTTTTTTAAATAAGCCAGATACATCTGTTCACTGTCACTATTCTAGCCCTTCCTGTTTTTAGAGAGTAATTATGTATGTCCTACAAGAATTCAGAAGGAGCTGGATTTGTGTGTGCATATGGATGGTTCACACTGTGGCTGGCATTCCACACAAACCTGCAAAGAAAGAAGCACTGCGGATGAGCCGGAGGGGACCTCCTTCAGACACACCCTGCAGCAGCTTGCTGCTACACAGCTGTAACACACCTAGGAAACAAAAGCAATGTAGAGACAATGCAATGCAAAAAAAGAAAAAAAATAAAACAAAGGTGATACACGGGAAAAAAACAAACAACAAACAAAATTAACAGATGGCCTCACGTTGTCAGAAAGACATGGAACCTGGAAATAGTTACCTAAATTACTTCCACTGCGACAGATTCCCAAACCACTCTGATTCGAGCTCAGCTTTCCAACATTGGTGTCTTGGTTGATGTATTCAAAGCTATCTTGTAAGCTAAAAAAAGGAGAAAAGGCCAGTGGTCCTTAAGAATGTAATCACTAGGCATTAATACTAGCTTGAGAATTAGGCTCATTTTATGGAAAAAAAGGCTGACAATTAACATTACATTTGAACTCAAAGACCAGCAGGTATTCTGAAACTGGAGATAAGACCTTTATTGTCTATATAGGCTCCCTCTTTGAATTATTTTAAGTTTCTGTATGTCGTATCTGGGATTCAGTTTATTCACATTTGCCCATTTTGGGACAAGGAAAGATGATACACAGTATCTTCAACAACAGATGAAGAAAACAGAAGTGGGATACAGGGACACAAAGCTTTGTCAAAATAGGGTAGAGATAGAGGCTTTGATCTTCCAAAGCATCTAACCTCTAAAGTTTATTGCATGCTCTGGACAAATTAAGAAGCAGAAACACAAGAGAGATTTTATTTTTTAAATCTGGATGGCCTGGATCAAGAGAATCCTTCCTCACAGTCATAATTTCTGATTTTGCTACTAAACTTGTTGACTTCAGCTAAGTCAAGCTTAGAAGCAGCAACAGAAGGACTACAAAAGGAAAAAGAAGGAAAGACAACTGCATGGCATAGGGAAGAAAAAAAATAAAAATAGAAAAAAGGTTCTTACTTATTGTTGCTTCCACTGAAGCTTCCAACCCTGGCTGAGAAAACTTTACTTATCATCAGCTGTGGGGGAGAGCTGAAAGGATAAACAGTCATTTCATTGAGTCATAAGTTCCATGCACGTGACAAGAGAGCGCATTTTATAAAAGGACACTCACCGTATATAGTGAATTTTCAAGGTGGAGCCTTTGTAACTCATTGCCACTGAGCCAAACATCATTTCTCCCAGCATGTTGACATCAGATGCTGGTCTGGTGTACTGCACAGACAAGAAGATGCAAAGAGCAAAGTCAAGAATAACTTGGCATATTATTTCAATTTAATATAGTGCCATAGTGCTACATTTTGAATGAAAAATACAAATAACTTCTGCTTTTCCATCCAGACTAAGATCCCTTGTGGTTCTAACATATTGAGTGCAAGCACAAGCAATTACAGCTGAAAGATGTACTCTGTTTTACTCACTGGATGGGCATGATTACCCTTGTTACAGGGGGACCAACAAAGGCCTTTACATCTTTCTAGATGAAAAATGATCTACTGCATTTCCAAAGAAATAACTGTATCCAGCAATATAACCATGTAACAGACTGATGAAACCTGTAAGTCTTGTCAGGACTTGGATTCTATGGCCTGGATCCTCAAGCATTAAACTGACTTCCTTATTCAAATGGGTAAATTATCCTTCTCTGTCCTTATAGAAAGCTTCCTGGAAACTTTTCAGATTGGAAAACTATTTATGAAGGGCTACTATGTGCTTCTAAGTATAATCAGACTGATTTTTAAATTTTGTTTCAAAGACTGATCAACAACAGCAAATATGGAGAAAAGTTTGTTAATTCTGAAAGAATCATAGAATCAGAATGAATGGGGTTGGAAGGGACCTTTAATTTAAAGGTCACCTAGTCCAGCATCCCTGCAGTGCACAGAGCCCTTTTTAGCCAGATCAGATTGCTCAGAGCATCCTCTAGCCTGACTTTCAACGATTCCAGGGATGGGGCTGAGAGTAACTCTCTGGGCAACCTGTTTCAGTGCTTCACCACCCTAATTACAAAGAACTGCTTCCTAATATCCAATCTAAATCTACCCTAGTCTAGTTTAAGGCCCTCATCCTATCTCTTGTATCATTTTACACCCTTGTAAACAGTCCCTCCCCAGCTTTCCTGCAGGACCCCTTCAGGTACTGGAAAGCTCAGAAAGAAACCACTAGCTTTCCAGTTAAATATCAGAAGTTTACTACCTTAATCTATAAATGCTTCAATTTACATTTTTCTAGATTAAATGTTTATGCTTTTACTGAGAATAACAGCCAGAGTACCTAAAAAGTAGTTCTCTTAAAAACTTCATGTTATAGTAATGCAGACTAAAAGGACACTTAAAACACTATGTTCAACAGCATATTCACAACTGACCTGAAGCACAGGTAGTAGACATCTTTCAAAACAAGAACAGAATGGTGCTTTTTATGACCTTCACAAATAATAATGCTATTAAAAATCTTTTGTAACTCTTCCAAAGAGAAAACCAAGACAGACCAAAAGTTAAGATGTACCCACATGTTCTTGCTTTACAATATTTTAAAGACAGGGTAGATACCTCAAGGTTCAGATTAACTTTGAATATACTAGAAATATAACTAGTCATTCAATGCATGTTTCATAAGTAAACTTCTTCAGTATAATGGACAAAAACAAGCAAGAAAAACAATGCACATTACCTGATACTTCGGTATATGTTCTTTGACATGTTGCATACAGGTTATTGAGGTACTATGGGAAGAAACAGTGTTGTTCCCATTGCTTGCTGGGCAGTTCTTGGCAGAAGTCTTTACAGAAGCATCCTCTGCCATTTTCTGTGTCAAAACAGAGCAGTATAATGAGAACAATGAATACAAACATGAGAACTCTCATCTGTAAACATAACATGGGAAGATTTTTCTTAAAAAACAGGTAAGCAACAGAAATTAAAAGCCTCCTATTTGGTTCAAGTTGTATGTATCAGTTTAAAAAGATTTAAGAAGTCAGAACAGAGAAAGAGCAGAACTACCCTCACATTTTTGACATTAGACAAATTTTCATAGTATTAAACAGAGTAATTAGTCTAAATTCCACTGGAAGAGTATTCCCAATGGTTAATAATTGCTCTGTGTAACATTTGCCAAAGTTCATGTAAACAAAATCTCATCTTATGGGTTGCTTACAAACCAATTTCTGTAGTAATTTGCAGAATTAATTGCTCAAATTGCATGTAATTTTTGCTCCCCAAATGATTAACAGATTTCTCAAACAGAAGAACAGCCAGCAAAAACATGCATCATTTGGTAGAATTACCAGGTTATAAAATCTATTAAACCTCTAAAGGCAAGCAAATGAATGCTTAAATCCAGATGACTGTTTAATTCAAAGTTTACTCTCAAGTCACTATGTTTTAACAACATATTAGAACTTATCAGAAAGGTGTAAAGTAAATCTCAGAAAGATACCAACTATTCACACATTTCCTAAGAAAAACTGACTTGAATTCATGTTTTCTGAAACAGAAAAACAATCAGTTTCTTGTTTTCTTTAGCATTCCCTTTTTCCCCTCAATGTGAATATTCATTAGATGTCAGTTAAAAGGACCATATTATTTTGAACATACTTCTCACATGTACTTGAAATTATTATATGAAGGGAGCAAAACTGTAGCCTTACAACAATGAAAACTGTTATAGTCTTAGAAACTTTATCTCAAACTCTTAACCTTTTTATATGTTTAAGAAATTCAACATCTCTTAATGAACATATATTAATGCAATCATTCATTCATGTGGTACACATCAGAACAAAGTGGTAAGTTGCCTTTCATACCACCATAGTTTACCTCATTGAGAATGTGCACTGCCAGAGATCATTATTTTTTAAAATGTCAACAAGGTACATATAGATAGTTTACAAAATAACAAGCAAGCAGGCAAAAAGAAATAGTAACAACCTAGTTGCTAATAAAAAGCAGTCAGCCAAAATTTACATAATGCATTTTTGGCTCTGCAAGACAAAAAAGAGACGGTAACAGGAAATCAAATGGAAATAAAAGTAGAATCCAATGAAGATGACTTATTTTTAATACAATTTTTTTTAATACTGCTGCATTAACTGTAGTAATTTTAGAATACTCAAGTCACCCTGACAAGATGACAAATGGGTAGAAGGAAAGATGCAGAAGAAAAAGAGGAAGAGCTAGGCAAGAAAAATAGTGTAGATGATCTGACTTTTTTTTTTTTAAAGTTTAAACTCAACTGCAATGGTATAGCTCCTTTACCATTTTAAAAATAAGCCTGCAAAACACGTTAAAAAGCTAAAATACCAGACTTCTAATTTTTGTCCTATATTTGCACTCTTTGTGCTTGTTTTCCTTGCATAGTATTTATGTGCTATTGCTTATCTAATCCCAATGTGACTGTCATTAGGGGTTTAGAAATGCACCAGTGTCAGCGGTCACATATTTAATGAGCTATTGACAAGAAATGCTTAATAACAGTGGTCTGATATATACCATCTGCAGAAAGAACTGGAGATTAGATGAAGAAGACTGAAAAGAAATGCAGTATTCTGAAAATATATGGTTAAATGGAATACAAACCTGTGAGTTCCCCCAGGAAGTAAGTTTACTGCATACTTTAAAAGCAATGTATTTGAATATTCAATGTGAATTAGCTTTACTGTATTTAAGGAAAATGCACAGTGCACACACACAATTTCTTGATTTTAGTTTAAATGAGACTGAGCTTGAGAGTAAATTTCCTTAACTTTAAATGAACCAACTTTTAGGCTTGCTGTTTGACAACATCCCAAAGAAACTATCAAGCATTCAAGACCACTTTTAACATCTCTGTACTTGCATGCCAAAATGCATTGGTTGTTTTAAAAGGGTGCCTCAATTAGTGTCTGGCTAGAAAACAGATTATAGCTTGTATCATGTGTTTTATGTCAGTGTTACAAAGTTTCTGATAGGACTTTTTATAGTTAATTTTTAGTTTAAAATATTCAAATGAAATAATTTGAGTATTTAAAGTAAGCCAGAATTATTTATCTTTCTCACATGCTGTATATTTCAAACCAACTTTAAGATATGAAGTAATGACAGGAGGAGGGAGCAGGTCAAGATTAACAGACCAGGCTGGCCCATTTATCCTCTTAAGCAGATGATCAGTCATCAGCTCATTATGCTTATCAGTATTACTGATTTGACACAATGGTATATTTTCAGTGTGACTGAAAGAGAGATTGCTGTTTTCTAAGTGTCTTCATCAGTAATTTTCACAAGTCACAATCTTTCACATATAGCTAGTGATTCTACAACGATCCACGCTAGTCTAAAGCTGCTGGTTGTAACAAATGCTTCAAAACAAACAAAAAATTGAAATAATTCAATATAGAAAAGAAACAGAGCTAGTAGGAAAAAAACCCCAAACAACAACAAAACAACCACAAACCAGAAAATACTATTGGTTCACTTGCCTTTAAATCACCTACATTTGTTGGAAGCATTATTCAACAATTTGTGTGCCTAGAGAGCAGCACACAGAATTTGCATATTGATAGCATCTACTCTTGTTTCTATGTGTGTTACCAAAACTTAGGTGATCCTATATTGCCATGTGTCAGTCTTAACACAGAACAGCATGGTTAGCCAAAGTGGAGCTGTTTTAATTCACATAAAAACAAGAACTTTAAAATCCAAACACCAAAAGGAGACAAGCACATTTCAGAGACATACTAGACATCACTGGAACAGTGGGACTACACAATGAAAAGCAATCCCAGTCCACACTAAAAAGGCTAAGGAAATACTCAGTTTAAAGGGATATAGATTGCTTTGCTTGAAAACAAATCAGGTCTCAATTGTTAAGTTTCAATATCATATTAATAATATAACTACCAAATACTAGATATGTATTCATAGGCTTTTTGGATTCTAACACACTCTTGTTGCAGTTATCACAGAATCAAGATTAAGTGAAAGACCACAAGTAAGATTAAGTAGTTGACACTGTCATAATAAAACTCCTGCTTTGGGGAAAGGAAACAAAAGAGCAGTAGAACAAAAGCAAAATTAGCATTTCATACCTGAACCACAGCTTCATTAATTTTGCGGACTGCTTTGGAATCAAATAAGACCTGTCTGCCTCTCCTCTCACAGTCTTGGTAAACTATCAGGCGGATTTCATTCAAGTCAAACTCTGAAGAGGACCAGCTGCAGATTATAAACACAGTATGTTAAAATAGTGTGCTTACTTTGCAGGCTTATTTAAGTGAAGAAGCAGGTATTTGGCATACACATCTTTTACTCAGCATTTACAAGAATCAGTTTGTGATTGCAAAACCTGGACCAAAAAGGAACTCGAAGGAGCATCTAAGTCCAGCATCACTGATACAGAGGCAGGCAGAGCCAGAGCAATTTTCATCTAACCTTTTTTCCAAGATTTTCCAGAAAAGGAACACAAAACTTTGACTCAGCAATTTGCTTCAGCCCTTAAAGACTCCTAAATTTACCCCCTTCTCCATGCACAGTTTGGATCATCCTTATTGCAAGGTACGTGTCCTATTTTGTGAAATTCTCTCAGTGGCAATGAAGAACAACAGTTACCAACAAGCTCAAGGCTTACACCCTCCCTCATCCTTCTCTCCGCTAAACAAAGCAAACCCAACTCCTTTTGACCTATTCCTGTCTATGCAAGCTACAATTTTTCCAAAGTTTAACTCTTGTGACTGAAATACAGGCTTATGTTGTTCCATTATTATTCCCCTTTCTTTTGAGATGTTTCAGAGCTTACTGAGCAATAGATTATCAAAACTTGGTCTCCAACTATGATGAAACCAAGATACTTCTGAGATTCAACCTGGTGCAAAACAACTCTCTCAAGCCAGCATCTGATGGTTCCTCAGAGATCCACCATGGCACATGATTTGCCTCCTTGCGCTACCACAGGAGGCTGGCTGAGAAGCACAATGATCACAGCTGCAATGGCAGGGAACTACTACCTAATTCCAAAGGGAATTAGGTCTGCACATCAGAGTATGGAGGTTTCCTTGGCCTTGGGTTCAGCTACAGAAAACGCTTTTCATCTTATGTAGCTGACAAGCTGGAATTAATGGAAAAAACCTGCTACTGCATTAAAGCAGTGCCACACAGCACTGGCACTCTGTCACATTGCCTCATCCCTGACCTGGATGGACCACATCAAGGGGGCAAGAGTACAACGTTATTAATAGCTGTTGGTTTAACAAATTGCATACCAGACTTCAGTCAAGGCCACACTGATCTCCCATCCAAAAGGACGCTTCCTTTAGGAATTTTCCCAAACTATGCCCTACAGAAAGGGAAGGTAAAGAATTGAGGGAAGAGCAAAAAAACTCTATCGACCTGAAAGACAGGTATTTCTGAAGCTACTTCTTTTATTCCACATTCTGTTAACAGCCATAAATCATTATACCAACTCCTGCTGGAGTAAGTAGGGTAACCATAGGCAACTGCTTTAGGAGTACTCAGAGATTTGCAAATTTATTATAACTAAAGCCAGATTAATTTCTTCTTTGTGCTTCATCTTGCATTTCAGAGATCAACTCCCCTTTCTATGTAGCTAAAAAGGAAAATAAGTTTAAATAGGTACTTTTTCAAAGCTGAAAGACCTCATCACACTGGAGGTTTTATTCTGTTTTTAAATACAGTGGGAGAGAATAAGCCAGATAGCTATTTCCATTGTAAGGAGATCCACTCTGATACAGGTATACTTCATGTACATGATGTGCAAGGGTCCAGTATTTATTGAAGCCAGATCATGGAACAACGCTAAACGGTGTTTTGCCACCAATAGTGAGGAAAATTGCTGATGTTTGTAACTTGTTGCCCCCAAATGCTAGGAATGCCAGGCAGACTTCAAGTCTTCCCTTTCAAAGGGACTCACAACATTACGTTAACGTGCATGAGATCAGACCTGATACCACTGTTGATGGTTGCCCAACAAGGATCCTACACACCTCACATATACAGAGAGCTGCAACTACACCATCTGTTTTATGCGTCTGTTACAAATTTCTCAGCCCACTGCCTGTGCAATGGTATTACAAAATACAGTTATATAGAATGCCAGAGAAGTCAGAGCCATCAACTGATGTCATTCTGGTCTGCTGCATGAATCTGATGCTTCTCAGTACCAGATATTCTGATATCTGTTCAGTCATACAGCTACCTGTTTACTTACCCATTTTCTGCAACCTGAACTAACTATACTGCTTTGTTAAGATGACCACATCTTCCCTCCTTTAACAACACAGAAAAGGTCTATCTCCATGGTCTTAATTTAAATCGTATGCAAAAGCAAAGTCTTATTTGTCTCCAGGAGTGGCACAGCAGGATTCATAGTTCAGCCCAGAGGTCTGCAAGTCTAAACTGAGAAAGATTCATTTCAGGCACAGATTGGGCCAACACAGCTCTACATCTGCCCACCAATGCCAAAAGCATGCTCAATATTTGTGTTGCATGAATTCAAGGTTCCTTATGAACAGGTGAACTCCCACACTGTGCACTAAAGAAAACATTATTTACACAGTGCCAACTTCTGTATAAGATGTAAGCCGGGTTTTATAACAAATGCTGAAGTAGAAGACAATTTAGCAGCCTGCTGAGGTGCCTTTTCCACATACCACACTAGAATTCAAAGATTGCTGTGATCTTTCAGAACTTCAAAAAGATTCTAATGCCAGATAACAACAAACTAAGCTACATGAAGCTACATGAAACCCACCATATAGAGCTTTATGTGACTAATAGACCAAATCTAGGGAAGTAACTTCAGACAAAGCCTCTTATAGTACTAACCAAATATAAAACTTATGTTTTAGTGAAGTCCTTGCTTTCAGGCTTTGAACTACCAAGAACACAGATGCAGCTCTTGCAGCAATCCTACCCGTTACAGAAGAGATCCATCCTACTGAATCCTCCTTTGATAAGACCAAGCATATCTACACGGAAGCTACAGAGACATAAAAATCCATAGTCTCATTACTTCCATATGGAATCTAGCACTAGGCCCAAGACTAGTCAGATGACATGGATGTTTTTCCCAACCACAGAAGCTGATAAGCAGACTGCTTACAGTCCTTCCACCCTTTATTATTTAAACCAGCTCATACAACATACAGCCCCCAGAACAGGAACAGCAGGAGTATGTAATCTCCTAAAAACAGAATGTTTAAGAACATAGATGATACAGAGACTCATTGGTCAGCTGTTTTAACACATGCAAAAATCAAAACCATAAACTGTTGCTTTCTTACCTCTGTATCAGCTTCTTGCTTATTCAGCAATGCTGGAAGACATTTTTTCTTCACCACATATGGTTTTTGAAAAAGACTCTTGCATAAAATACTAGTTCATAGAAAAAACCTACCGCTACACTTCTGCATTGGATAGCTCAACATTCCTTTAGAGATTAGAAACTAATAGTTTAAGGGTTTGACTAAGAAGAAAATACTTTTCACTCTTCCAGCACTTTTTTTCTAGAAAGTAAGACCAAAATAGTCAACAAATATTTAGCGTTTGTTTTTTTTTTCCTAAGGAAAAAAGGCTCCTATGCTCACAGGCAACCTCTATGCCTGTATTCACCTTGCCCAATTATTTGTTAATTCACTAATCAATCTCAACCACCAAGTTTGACCAAAGGATATATATTTCTATCCTCCAAAAATAAATACTGAGATAACATACTCTTCTCCCCCTAAGACCACAATATGAACTAATATGAACTAATATTAACATTAAGGCAACAAAATAAATAATCTCACAATGCATTCATGGGAGATAGCTAGAGGATGAGGAAAGAAAAGATTCTTGAAAGCATTATGTGAAAAGCTGGCACCAGAATTTCCACATTATTAGACTGAAATTTCAATTTTTCATTGACAATTCCATAGCAAAGTATTGATTCTTCCACTTCTGGACTAGAAAGCAACACTTAACATGCTTACAAAAAGCCATTTATTTTCCAGCTGCACCACATTATGATATTCTAACAGTCTACCCCATGTCCAATTTTAATAAATATCAATGTTTATCCATATCAGAAATGCCTTTTTAGCTCTTTGCCTCCATTCCTGCCATTCTCTTAATGTTTCAAGACATAGTTGTTTTTCTTACACTATTTTGGTAAAATCTAAACTAGCATGCTGTTGGTTGTTTCCTTTTACTCTTTTTCTGTCTAAAACAGCTTACCCAACCATATGGAAGTACTGAAGGAAGCTGAGCGTTATATAATACAAGTAGTTTCATATACGTACCTACTGCTGAAAGTGCTACTTCTGATAACAAAACTATGTAATTCCCAGGGTAAGATTCATATTTCTTATGAATATTTAGCAAGAGTAAATGTGCTACAATCACTGGTTTTGGGTAACAACTGTTGCTTCTTTCAGCCAGCTTAAAAAAAAACCTTCAAAAATAAGTTTTGCTAAACACTGACACATCATCTGCATGCTTATATAATTTTTTTTCATTCTGCTTATACAGGAAAGATCAATTTCTGTGTTAAGAACTACTTAATAGTGTGGAAGGAATACATATTGATAGGTGACTTATAAAAAATTGTACAAATAAAATTATAGCAAGGCTTTTTTTTTTTTCAACCACCTGAGTATCGGTGTAGTGCAAAATTACAAAACAGGCTTCTGATATAATTACACCCTAGAAAGGTAAGGAAGTTAAGAGACTGACAGCTAACTGAAAAGTTTCACTTTGGCTTTAAAACAATTCATTTTGCTAGGTCCTGCATATTCTTAAAAATTAGTGGAATTAAATTAGTAAGAGTTTCTGTGGTTGTTCATATTACAGGCTAAATGTAGCTATTTTGACCAAATGTATTCTCCTATCTAACCAGAAAAATAAAATCCCCACATATCTTCTCTCCTCCTTTTGTAAAAACACAACCCTTCCTATTACTCATGTATGCTCTGGCAATAATTCTGTAAAGTAACAGAATTCTCTGTAGCAGCAATTTGTCCCAGCACACAAAAGTAGATCAGAAACACAGCTGGAAAAAGGAAGGAAGGAGTACAAGTCAATGGAACCTCCACCTCTTGGTGGCAGCACGAGTTATACTCTCTTCATCCACGGAGCTATACACCTTTAGGGAAGCGCACAAAGAAAACATTCCCTATGTTCCCAAATAAGTAAATGTCAGTTGAGTTTTCTTTTTCCCGAGTCAGTTTTCTGTGTGCTTATCGAGCTGAACTGACCAAGGATTTGAAAGACCAAGGCCAGCACAATGGGAAAAAGGACAAGAGCAAGATTCTAGGAAGCAAAGGAAGAAGAGGGGATGTGATTACTCCCTTCAGCATCAGCAATCTGTTCGAACAGCTCAGTTTATCCAGTCACACCTTCAGTATGGATCCTTCCTGCGTGTGGGAGATTCTAGAACTAATCAAGTAAAAATAAATAAAACTGTCTACATTAATGTAACAGGAAAACAAGGTCTACTAAAAGATACCAAAACACTGGATACTTTTTTTTTTTTTTCTCAAGAAAGCAACAAGTTTGGAACAGCTTAAGAGATATTCTGGCAGGTTTTGATCCCAGATTTTATATTAAGCTTAAGTGTGCTTTATTTTCTCTTAAATTGGCATATTAGTTACTTTTCTTTGGTTTGTTCAATATTTCTTCTATTACAGATATGAAACTTGGAGTCAAGCAGATGTCTCTTAGGGGAAAGCGAAAGCAGACTCATTTGTTTCTGGAAAAAAAGTCACAAGATTTTTACCCCATTCTGCTCTGAATCAGTATTTTCACTTAATCTAGATCTCCAAACCCTGATCTTTACAAAGAAAGCTTTTGGCTCCCTTTTATAACATGTACACAGTAACTGAAAAGTGACCTATTAATTTATATTCCAAAACTACTTTAGCTGACCTTAAAACCTTTTTGAAAGTAACTACTTGCCACTTCAGTGCAACATCTATAGACTAGAGAAATAAAAAGGCTGAAATTTATCTATATTCCCATATATATATATATATACACTTTTTTTTTCTTTTTTTCTTTTTTTTTCTGCTTAGATCAACAGTCCTGAATGTATAGTATTTATTCTAATACCCTTGGGTGTTAGAATTTGGAAAAAGCTGCCCTGAACCATATTTTCAGCACCATAACATTGCAGTACAGACTTGGACATTAGAGACATGCTGGCACACATCTAAAAAAGGCACTACAAAGGAGTCCAAGAAACACTATTCATACTCCAGGTTACATGGATGTAATGCTTGATCTACAGGTCATTTACAAAGCAGAGGGTTACCCTCTCAACTCTTCCCTCACTTCACAGCATTCTGTCCTGTCTGCTCTGTACACTGTTACTACTTGACCCACTTAACACAGCAGATGGCAAAAAAATAAAAGGAAAACTAATTAGAAAGTAGGAAGAGAAGGTATGAATATATAACCTTAACAGAAAAGAAAGGTAATTACTCTTCATGCTTCCGTTTGCATATACATAAATCTTACACATTAGAGTCAAGAATGTAGGCTCAGTTTCAAACAACAGGGAAAAGTTTCTGAAGCATCAGCCACATTCATCAGCAAGAATAAGATTCTAACAGAACTTCTCCAATTCTTTACAAAATAGCTTTTTGGGCACATGATTATAAATCTAGCATCAACTAAAAATGTCCACTCTGACAAAAATCATATATAACAAAAAGTTACATGCATACCTGTTTTGAAGTAGTCTAGTCACTTTGCTCACACAGCTGACACTTTGGTCTCTCAGAGATTTTCTAATCCTTTCATCCAATTTGGTACAAGAGAGATTATTTCCAAATGGTACTTCACTTCTGTTTCTTGCTCTTTCTAATTGTCCCCCTGTGCCATTTGTAGCTTTTGGTGTACCCCCACACATTTTCTTTTGCTATGAATCCTCTTGTCAAGCTCCTTCAAATAAACTAAATACCTGCTGAAGGGATGCAGCCTCAAGCAGATTTCTTTACTATAGATCAACCATTAACGATGGTAGTTTACCATCAGCTTTTTGCCCTACACAGGAACACAAACTGCTGAATTTCCTGTTATGGGGAAAAAAGGCAAAGAGATCTTCATATATTCTGTAAGCCATTAATGCAGAAAGACAGCGGTAGCTAATTCACTGCTGCAATTATTCCAGACAGAGGAGTAGACATGACTTTCAAGTTTCAGAAGCCATCGCAGACTTGCTCTTTCTGCTAAGAGTTTTTCCTACCAAGCCTGGCGCAAAGCTGTAGTAGATACAACAGCTAATATTGACTTTAACTATGTTTGTTTCCTGGTATGTGATTAGGTGGCTGGCAATTATGCAGTCACAAGACTGAACCATATGGCCTCTTTAAAAAAAAAAAAAAAAAGCAGCATAGTTGCTTTTGCAGTGACTCGCCCTTAGTTGCAAGGTTGCTCTAACACTGGCTACAACACCCTGTTAATGGCTCTCATGTGAGCAAGTGTCATCTGACAACCCCTAGCAACCTCGTACAGCTTAGGAGCAAATAAGAATCTGTCATCATTGCCATATGGTTATCACTTAAAAAAAAAGAAAAGACCAAAACTAAGAAACACACCAGATACTCCACACTCTAAGGCTTTTACTTTTAAGGACAAATAGTATTTACACTTGAATCCGAGACTACTATTTTGAAAAGCTTGTAGAAGGGAAAACAACAAACAAAAAAGTTCTCAGACATCAAGTTGGTTGATGAGAATTTATAGTCATGTGTCTATTAAAACAATTTAATGGCAGCACTGATGACAAAAATATCTAATAAAATACTTCTGACCAAAAGAAATTAAGCTTTTCAACAGAATAAGGAATCTGATATTTTATTCAGACCCAGGTAATTCCACTGCATAACAAAGTCTTTCTCCTCATCCCTGCTTTAAAAAAAGATCATTCATGTCTGCTCGTAATTTTTGTCTTACATGGCTTCCTTCCCCCACCAGTAAAGTTTTAGACATCCTACAACATCAACAGCCACAGGGCTAGCTCCCTTCAAGATTAAAAAGGGAAAATAAATTTGCTAATGGACGTCCAGAAATACAGCAGTAGAGTTAGTAAACACAGCAGGATTTCAAAACCCAGTGCTACATGCTACCTGCTAAATAGCACAGCACACTACTTAAAGCATTTTTTAATTTCAGTAAACCTCAAAATCTTAACACTGGACAAAAGTCAGGAAGAAACCTAGAGCAAGATTAGGTTCACCAACTTGCTCAGTTGCAGGGGGAAGCCTATAGCAATAATAAATTATTATTAATAATTAACAAATAAGAACAAATAATATTTAATAAATAATAAAGCTCAGTTTCAATTTTTCAATTCCCAGAGTTGTGACAATACTAGAGCACAATTACTCCTCCTCCCAAGTGAGGGAAACGATTGAAAAGCTTTGGTCTGTTCTCTAGATCGTTTGAGTAACTTGGAGAGGGCAACTCCTAACTCTCACCTCATTGAGGACTACTTCAACACCAGCACTCCTAGTGACCTTTGAGCATAAGTGAAACAAAACTGCTTACCAGGTTTATATACTTGGAATAAGATCAGCCACTGATAGCATTCACTTCCATCATATCTTTTACCCAAAAAATCCTCAACAAAACAGAATTTTGAATAATTCACTTAAATTATTACAATACTGGATTCATATGAGACTATAATCAGGAACTCCTGTAAAGCTGACTGAATTGACATGCTTCACTGAAGTACCTCATCCATAGATTAAGTAATCTGTAGAATACTATAAATCCCAAAATACCTGGGGGATTACCACCAAAAATCCAGAGCAATTCCTAGGGAGAAGAAAAAAAAAAAAAAGGGAAGCAAAACCACATGCGGAAAACCCCCCAAGTCCAAGGAGTAAATAATGCAGAAAATTGAAAAAAGTGTCCTGGTCTCCAGATACAATCCTCTGAGAAGAAGAGTTTAATCACTCTTTCTAGGCTATATGACAGTATGTCACCTGCTCTGCTTATAGGTCATTTCCTGTCCTTCACCTCCACTGCAAGAAAATAACCTAAATTATTTCAACTCAAGGTAATACTTCAGCAAGAAAAATTGGGGTAGGGGAAAGAGGAAGAATTCTTCTCTGTATAAGTTACATATGTCTTCTAAAACTTAAGCATGGTTTTCAAATCTAACCCCCGGTAAGGTTTTGTTTTCCAAACAGCTTTTAGAAGCAGGCTAGAGAAGTGTATGAAAAGAAAGTTTGAATCATATCAGCTGTTTCAGTGAGCACTTGTTTTTGCAAAACATACACTTAACAAAACTGATAGACAAAAAATGCCTACGACACAGACATTCAGGAAGAGTGCCAAAGCACATGTTTAAAGGTGAAGTAGATTCTATTTTGGATTGCTTAATGATGAATTTCCCTCTTTTAGTCTGTTGTTTAACTTATGCAGAAGAGGCAGGTTCCCTTTCTCCCTCCCAATTTGAAGTATTTGCCCTGCATTGCTCTATCTCTTTTCAAAACTTTGGATATGGAAAAGTTGTGCTGATGCCACACCACATTCTTTTTCCACAATGATTTAAAGTAGTCCTAATATGGTAAAGCACTTTTAACCTCAGATGAACCACCTTGTTCAAACATGATACACAGTTACTAGTTTCACACAAGTTAGGCAGGATACATTGCAGCTTAGTCATACAAGTGAAGAAGGAACATGTTATTTGCAGCACTTCTTTCTCTCTTTCTCTGCTGAAGTCTTCCTGTAGCAAGAGTTCTAGTGGACAAAAATATCTTAATTTCAAAACCCTATACAGAAAGGTTACTTTTTAAAAAAGATATTTCTATATGTTACTGTATGAAAAGCAAAACATTAGCTATTCTAGTTATATATTATTTAGTTATTCACTAAAAAGTTAGAATTCCACAGACTCCCTGTCTAGGAGAGGAGAATATACTAGATTTTTCAAGGTTAGAAGCATTTTTCATTACTTTGTTGCTAGAAAGCAATACACACAAAAAACCTACCACAAAACCCACACACACCTGATAAAGGCTAACAAACACATCTATACAAGTTCAAGTCACCATAAATTGCACATATTAACTTTCCACAAACATCAAGAAAAGCCTATTAAACCAGCGTTTCATAACTCAGCCAACTTTTGTAAGTTTGAATTCACTTTTCTATTGGCTTATGTACAAGTCTGAAGTTTGGGAGTCAGCTTTCATACAGTGTCTCAGTGATAATGCAAAAAGAAAACCAACCAACCGTAACCAAACAAAAATACCAACAAGAACAATGTGTTTGAAGTAGTACCATAAACAGCACAGACAGTGCTCTCAGTTGCTAGCCCCAGAAGTGGAATTCCCCGTTAGCAAAAAGATCTCAAGACTTGTAACTGCACAAAAAAGTGCATATATTTGTGTTTTACCATTGAGAAAAGTGTGTTTATTTTTGTTAAGTGAGGACTTTAAACAAAGAAAGCTAAAAGTATGCAATGAGGTTGCCACCCTAAATGCATCACAGCCCTTTCCGCAGTACAGAAAGCCTTGCTTAGTCCGGATCAACTTTCCCCCTTCCACCCCACTTTCCCCCCTAACTCTCATACCCTCTAACAACAAGAAGAATTCAGCTGATCTAACCTATGTAAAATATTTTGCAGGAGTTATTTCATAATAATAATCTATATAATTGCAAAGAACTGAAGATTTACTTGTTATTTAACTTTCTGTAGGGTTGTGGGTTGTTTTTTGTTTTTGTTTTTTTTCTGTTTGTCTTATTAAAGACCAACTTCCAGCTCTCACTGAAGCCAAACAGTTCAAGCCAAACAGCAGCAGCCAGATGGGCGCATGCGGTGCTTGGTTCAGCATCTCTACTGAGGACTGGGGCACAGGCTACCAGGGCCACCCCACCTCCTTTGGTATGCAGTGCCAGGTCTCAGCTAGTGCATCATTCCCATGTCACTTGTTCCAGCGGCATCATGTGATTGGGCCTGCATCCAGGAACACAGCTACTAAATACAGACACTGCCAAGGCACGTCTGAGCACTGCCTCTGCCAGAAAATGAGATGAATAGAAATCTCTTACCCTAGCAGCTTTACTGCCTCTGTCTTTCCCCACCTTCTCTTGAACAGAAGGAAGAACTACACATGGCACACGTGAAGGAGAATTTTGAGCAATAACGCAAGACATAATCTGGTATTTATAACACTGTACTGCTGTGTGAAAGTGCTGATGGATCTTAGACCTTACTATCTCCTATGTAAATGAGTAGGCCAGCACAGACATCACTACCACACCTTAGGGGTGGATATCCCGAGGCATGGGTTTGGTTGCCTGCTCTTTCCTGTTCCTTCTTCTTCTGTAAAGCCTTTTTAAAAATTTAGTTAATAAGAAAAAAAACTGTATGCAGCTTTCATGCCAGTGTTAAAAGGAGTAGTTTTAGAATATGAAAAAAAAACCCAAAACACCACATAACTAAACCATATTATTTATAGGCATAAGTAAATACCTATTAATGGTAGCTGATACAGAGATGACAACATTTGGTGTTTAACATCCTTCCCCGATTTTTTTTCTACTTACCTGAAAAAATACTCCTTTTGCTAAAACACACCCAAACACTTTCACTGAAAGTAACTAAAAACACCTGCATATTCACAGAAATAATGTCTACAAGTTTCTTCCAGTCCTGCCATGAAAAGGCTGTGTTCACAAGAAGGCTTTGTAAACTTCAGAGGACATGACATTATTTCTCAGACTTCACAGCCAAGTAAGTTTAGGATGCTCTCTCTGGGGGTGCAGAAAGCATTGTAAATCCCCTTTGTCCTTGTTCTGAACACATGCTCCCACTGCACCAGAAAACACTCTCAATCAGGGCTAGAGGCAAGTACTATCTGGACCCTTCTTCCAAGGGAAATTGCTTCAGAAGAGGTCAGTTTCAACTAAACTAAAAGTGCATATTTAGCACTATCATTTAACTGAAATAAATAAATAAATTAAAAGCTATCTGGTTCTATGTGCATCTTCCCAAATTCATAATATATGAAATCAAGAACGTGAGATGTGGCTCTCTCGCTGTGCTGAGAGCTGAAGCAGCCCAGGTTTTTTTATAAGCTAACATAATATTGGTTAGCTCCGTGAAAATGGCTGTGGTAAACTCTGGTAAGAGCAAGCCAGGTGTTGATTCTTCTAAAACAGAAGTTGCAAGTGAAAAGTTAAACTGTAATAACGAGGAGGGGAGTGAAGAAAAACTAAGTATGCCGAATACCTATGAAAATTTACTGATTTGCCCAACTGATAAGGATACGGGAAAGAACACCTACTCAAGAAGCCATACTTGATCACGCAGAAGTTGCTACAGCATGAACAGCAATGTCCATTGCCTCTGTCCAGATGAATGCCAGGAAATCCTGACTTAGATTGAATGAAGTGATAATAAAGACGGATATAACGTCAGCTCAGGCATTTTTCACTAGTTATAGCCAAAAATATGTTTTGCTCCTCTTGTTGTTATGATCATTCGCCTATTCCATCCAAAATACTTTCCTTAACCCTCTCTTGTAGGCAGCTTGGAAGGTAGCTTTCTAGTAACTCACACAGAATCTAGAAAGCTTATATGTATTTCTTTGCAAGTTTCACTGCAAAGGGAAGGAGGAACCACCTCATAGGATCCCATAGAGAAGAGCAGGGTAATTAAATCACTCATGCCGTAATACCTTGTCAATGAAAAAGACTACACACAAAACCTAACAAATGACAGTCCCGCAGCTGACTGGCATGGGCAAACCCAAACTTCCTGCAAGACACTATGCAAGAAAGTTATGTTCTGTTTACCATCAATTGTGTAGGACTTTGAATGTATAAATAATCATTAAGTTATGAAATAGCCTCCTCCTTAAAGCAGGCCAACCACCCTAACTACTCACATAGGATCCCAAACATTTTCTCAAAAACACTGGTATTATACAAGACTTAAAAGTTCATACAGCCAGGTTTACACATAATTACAGCTGACCACACCCAGTATCATAGCAAGATTTGGCTGCCAAGAAAGCAGTCCATCAATCATGAAATATCTGGATGAAAAAATAATTAAAAAAAATAAAAATCACAGAAAGACAGTTGCAACTTTGTGATGCAATAGGAAAATGCTACAGACATCAAAGACTCAGTGATTGAAAAAACCTAGAATTTCAGTCAGCAAGATCATGTAGCAATTATCTGTTCAGACAAATGAGAAACCCTTCTCCTCAAGAGAAGGTAATAATTGGTGTAGCTCCTTCAGTGTTCCCTAGCAAACCACTGTATGAGAAAGTACTTTATAATGGGCTTGACTTTCTCCCAAGATGGAGTCTACCAGAGTAGACTCACTAGGAGCCTTCTTAACAATTAGAGATTCAGAACACCTTCATTAAAAAAAACAAAAACAAACAACCAAAAAAACCACACTTTATTTTCTAGTAAAAAAAGGGCCCAAGGATACAACTCTAATGAAGTCTATAGTGTAGCAAATTTTTAGTGCTTCAGTAACACAGCCAAATAGCCACTGCTTCAATCAGATTTCTAGTTCACATCCTAACACCACATTTCTATACAAACGTTCTGTTCTCCTTTTCCTCTTCATTACATGCTTACCCCATAACCCATTATCCAGTTCAGCTATACGTAGGCGTTTTACAGTTACCAAGTGCTACCATAAAGTGACAAGCAGAAAAAGCTAGTTTTCAAATATACATTATTTTCCTAGTTCCATTCAAAAGAATTCCCAAACATAATTGTCTGTAAGACTGCATACATGAACTTCTGAACACAAGAAATCTAGAACCTGAATTGATCCTGCACTAAACTGTACTCTGATCTAGTTCACAGTGGGCGACTGACTTATATCCTTGAGCCTCCCAAATACTGAAGTCATCAAGTGTTACTCACCCACATTAGAACTTAGAATCATATGCAAAATCATTTTAGCATGCTATATGTCCACAGCCAGGTGTCATAAACACCTTTATAATCAGATAATATTCATTTTTCCAACTCTTTTAACTCAATGGGATTTAGAAACTCTTTAAACAGTTGGTATGGCAGAGGTGGGCACTGCTGAAGATGTTTCAACTGGCTACCAAGTGAAAGCAACCTTCCTCCAGTCTAAAAGCCAAGATTAAGCAAGAGCTTAGATGCATGTCACTACAGTTTTCAGTCAAGTGAACTCAAGTGATTACAAATTCCCAGCTCTGCATTCCAGCCTTCTCAACACAGCTGAGGACTAGAACATATGAGCTTTCCATGACCACTTCTGCATGAATTCTGACAGCTTAACACAAACTACTGCAAGAGATACTTGTATCACTGACCTTTACAGACATGACCAAGGAAGGCTCCAACATTCTCTATTATATCAGTGATACCATGGAAGTGACAAATGCCCAGCAAATAATCAGTTTCAGCACAGTATAGGATAAGAAAATCTATACCACTGCAGCCATTTGCCAAGACCAGAGAGTTTTAAATCACATGGACTCACCTTGCTGCTGTATTGCTGAGCACAGTGGTTTCTGCACAACATTCACTTCTTCCTTGTGCTTGCCCTGGAGGTCACCAACCTTCCCTTTCAGTTGCTTAGCAGGTCTCTGCCCAGCTTGTTTAACCCCATCATGTTAAACAAGTCAGGACTTCAGAAACACAAGGCCCATGACCTTTCCTATAGTAGGATTTGCCTTTAAAAGTAAAGGCCATTTTAGAGTGAAAGTTAGAGATCAGTGTTAAATGTGAAGATTTTAGAAGCTCATCTTGTGGGAACATGAAAAGAAAGATGACAGATATAAGCACTCAAGTGATCAGCAGTAGTTGGACAAGCTTATGTGCTCACACAGAAAAACAGAAGACAGACAAAAATGTGTCTGAACATAAGCTAACTGAGGTGAGAACATGCTGCAAAAAAAAGCTCTATACTGATTCAGTAATTACATCACACACAGCTCAAGTTGCACTTCAGCACAGTCTATGGAAGGAAAATCATGAGTCAGTTTGAACAGCAGTAAGTGTGATGTAAAAGCCCTCACGCCCATTTATCAGTACAATTCTAAGAATCTCACCAATAACCAGGAAGCATGCATGCTGACAAAACAGATATTTTACTGTTGGTCATGTAAAAGCACAGTACTTGCACTAATTTTAGTTGGCAAGGCGCAGGCACCATTACTGAGGCTAATTCTTCCAGTGCCTCAGAAGAACGCTTCACCTTGCAGTCTGTGCAGGAGCTTGTCTTGTGACCTCAATCTTGCATATAAAAGCACAGCATTGGTACAGTATTTAAGAAACAAACACATACAAACAGGGCACATGTAGTAAGGCAAGAAAGGCAGCAAGCACTGTTAAGGTGAGGGGAAAGCAGAATGGAAAAGAACCTGCACCTGAAGATTAAGAAGAGGCAGAACACACATGAGGAGATGATTCATGACAGGCAAAGGTGAACAAACCATGTCCATGCCTGTTAGTCAGATCAGTAGTAAACTGACACTATCGCAGGAAGTAAATGCAAAGGTGCTGGCACATTTGCTGCCTTCACACCAGAAGCACCCAATTCAAAGTCCTCCTTTTCTCACTTACTCTCTCTAGCAAGCCTGTTAACCACCATCCTACAGAAATGCATTCCTCATCTTTTGCCTAACAAGTGTACCCATGGAAACCTCCACATAGCAAATACTGATAATCAGGATAGCATAAGAACATCCTTCGCACAACACTTGTCTAAGTAGCATGCAAGACTACAGTGTGTTCTCAGTCAAGGGTGTACTTAGCAGAAACAACTGTTGACAAATATAAACCACAACACACTGCTCTAAAACAGTCTTCTCTTCAGAACCGATTCCTGAACATCAGTCACTAAGATGCAAATAGATTACAGATGAGAGGTCATGATTGTAAGCCTCAGAACGGATACCTAAAGGAACAGGTAAGTCACCAAAGTTTGTAGCACACATAGTCAGTATTAACTGAAAGAACTCTCTTTGCAAAAGAAGTCCTCAGCAGCTTCAATGTTACTAAAATGCCAGAAAAAGAAATAAATTGCATTTATGAAAATAATTACTCAATTTTCTGGCCCATCTGACCCCAGCAATTTTGTCATATCTACTCTCTTTGGGCTTTTGGTCTGCTGTTACTCACTGCTCAGACCAAAGCTATAGATAAAGGTCACTACACCAAGCACTGGAACACCTACATCCAACAATGTAGGTGTGGGATGACATGATGACTAACAATTACATTTTAATCAAATATCTTCCATCTCCCCTTCCTCTCCAGTTTTAAGAAAGCAATTCTGCTATTTCAACTAAGTTTACATAAGAAAAGTTACGAAGTTTACATAAGTTTACATGAAGCCAGTATCTACTGGCAATACAGCTCTGCATTAGCTTTAATAAGTTTTTCTACGAACTGAGCTTTTATGAATGAATATCCATATTTTTCAGCCCCAAGCAGCTCTATTTTGTCACTCACAGCAATCCATTTACATCAACAGACATGTATTCCCCTACAGCATTAGCATCAAAGCTTTAGATTGTATTCTGCTATATATTGTGCTCCGGACAAGGGAAGGTAGCTCCAAGGCTCTGTTGCTACTATTCTCCAAATCACTTTCTACTGAGCATACTATGTGGCAGAGTACTCATCTAATCCATTTTGGACACGTAAACAGCAAAAGTACCCTAAGAATAAGGACTTAAGCACCTACTATCCAACTACACATCAATTTAAAGAGTCAGGTGTGTAGAAACTACACTACTAGCTAGTTCTGCCACGTGGACAAGTTACTTGTAAACCAGAAATAAGATAACCTACTGGCAAAACCAATGTATCAGTCAGGCAAGAATGCATCTTTTAATGGAATTAAATTAAGTAACCAAGGTATGTCCATCCCTCTCAGAACATCAGTAGCTTATGCAATTTGCATTTCCACACAGCTCTTTAGCCAGCTGTGGCAAAAAAGAGGGTGTCTTCTTGCAACTGTAAGAGAGAATGAGAGTTATCCTCAGATTAAAGCTAGAGGAAACCAAGAGGTTGTTCAGTAACCTAAGTGTGTAAATCCAAACAACTTAAGTAGGAGAATGGCCTTGGTTCCTACAAAGCTCAAAAGAGGACTTAGGGTTTGTTTGTTTTCTTTCAAAACAGCCCCAGGCTGGAAGTGTGGTTTCCACCTCAAAAGACCATACTTTCAATCATTTCCTCTCTAAGCTGTTTTCTTGGCAAGACTAATAAATCTCATTCTGCAGAACTTGCTCTTTAGCTATCATTACTGAGGAAAGGCTAATGCCAGAGCAGAGGTATAATACTGCATCTTAAGGCTCACCTTCAGCTACCAGTGAAGAGGTATGTGACTTAGACGTGCTGTTTAACTTTCCCTGCCCCCATTCTCAGATGTGGTCCTGGGCTGCACTGCCCTTCTTACAGCATATAAAACAGTGCTTTTCTTTCAAACATTTTTTGAAGCATTTACAGCCAGTTGTTTAAGAATATTTCTATGTGCAAAGATGTACCTGGATGCTCAGCAGAGCTACTGCTGGGTGGATATTTATAAGGCTGCAAGAAGCTCAAGAGCAACCAATTAGGCTACAAGAATTTACTGTGGAGTATTTCATTTTAATAAAGATGTAACAAACTGACATGGAGGCAGACTCAAAGCTCACTACTGCTTTCTTTCCTTTTTCAGAAGGTGGAACACTGCCAGGCTGGTAATAAATGCTGTGAAATAATGCTTAGCGAGTGGGATCTCACCAAGCATTTCAGTGCTATGACCAAAGGAATTACTAGTATCAGCTGCCAAACAAATGATCTCATATACCAAAGCTAACAAACTGTTACCAGATAGATATCCTGCAGTTACAACATGACATCCGCTCCATTATAGGCACCAGAAGGAGCAGCTGATGCTTAAAGCTGAAGAAACAACCCATTTTCAAGTTTCAGACACAGCTGAAATAATATAACCTCTCTTTTTTTATGGAATCCATGTAAAATGAAATTATGCCCTGTTTTACAGCATTGCTTCACTAAGCATATTGATATCAAAGAAATTTCATCAGAGCTTACAATGCAGAAATGACACAGCATGAAAGCAGTCTTCCAAAAACTCCAAGGCTTCTCTTTTTATTCTTACATCACTGGATACAGCCATTTCATTAAAAAAATAAACCAACTGCCAAAGACTGAAATTAGTGTGAAACGTTACCACTCAGTTTAAGGATAACAACAGTCTTTCATATTGAGAAGTACAGAAAAGCACCGATGTGACATGTCATTCTAGAATCAGGTAAACACAATTACAGGGAAACTGCTACAAATTTCAGTACAATCAAACTATGTGCAACTCATAAATATTCTTTGCACTTGAGACATTTTAGTGTTGAGATACTAAGCGCTTATAAAATACTCAGTCCTTCAAATTTGTAATTCACAGGGAGTAGGATGCTTGGGTTTGGCAACAATAGCTACCATCCTGCTGTGCACATGACCATGACCCTGGTAGCACTCCAAAAACCTGTACAAACTACTCCAAATCAATGTGATATGGGATGTTATATTTTATAAGGAAATAAGAAATATTAGGGGAATTTAGTCACATAAACACACATTTCTTACACACAAAGTAATTCAGATTTCTTCAGTGTTAGAGGCTAAAAAGAAATATACTGAACTACAGTCACTCACACATCTCTGTTGAAAGGTATGTGTGCGTATATCACATACATTTTAATGTATTAATTATACACATATATATACAAATACATAGATATTTTTAGTTAAGGGAAGGAAAAAGCGGCAGTAACAGAAACAAGAAGCTGTAGATCTGTTACAAAACCACTTAGAACAAATACAATACCATGTCACTAACAGCTGTCCATTTTACAGCTGGTTTATAATTTCACTATTTAAGAATTATCTAAGATATTTTGGAATTTTAACTACTACCCTTCTACTACTTCATACTTACATTATTTTTGAAGACAGGTGTGGAATGGGAGAAAAGTCCTACTATCCTAATGGCTATTACTATCTACACCTCATGTTTACTTTCTCCTCACCCAACAAGTAATGGTTATGTTTACATGAACATGTAGTGCAGCCCAACAGGACTAGATCCACAGAGTTAATAAACTGGTGCTAAGAACCTGACACCCACACTATACGTGTTCTGGGGTTTTACTTTTGACCAGCTGTACTTTAGACCCAGGGACTGAATGCCCATTAGTGATTGAAACACGCTTTCTAATTTCATTCATTCCAACAGGAACCGAGTTTCCACACAGAAGCCACTTGGCTACGTCAGCCAAAGTGCAGTAAGTAGAGACAGCTGAGAGGTTTTCTGTAAAAGAGCTCTCCTGATCCAAATTAAAACGCTAATGCTCAGACACCCAAGAAACCATTTCCATGGCTCCACATTCAGTGATATGCACCATGTTCCTCTTACTCTTTGAGGCTATGCCAGCTCATCCTGGTAAGCAGCACAGAACTCATGGCATGCTGCTTTTTTCAGAGTCAAAGAGAGGAAGTAGCACCAATATTTGGTCAAGATTTAGCTCCCATTAAAGAGGGCAACAGAATAACCACACATGGTACTTACTACAGGCAAACCTCAAGACTGGTTGATGGCTCTCTGCAACAGAGTTTCAGGGAAGAAAAAAAACCCACAAAGCTTCCTAACAACATATTTGAAAGAGTTGTTACATTAATGTGAGGAGGTATTATCTACTAAAGAGATTTTTGATGATTCTGCTGTTCAGGGCAAGGAAGGTGCATGAATACACTTAGGTTTTCAAGTCTTTCATAATAAGTCAAAGTGCAAGGACACATCTTGCTCTTAGTCTTACAGGGCCCCTTAAGAAAGCTATACACAGCAGAACATACTGAATGCAAAGGGACCTCACTAACCAAATAAAGAAGAGGGAATAAAACTAACTAAAATCCTTAAAAACATAGGCTTCACACTAGAACAGAAAATCATCCTGACACTTCATCTCTAATGGTGACCAGCAGCATATGCTTGATACAGATGCAACCAAAGGATTAGGTCTGCTCTTTTACTTAGGTCCAATCACAACTCTCCATTCAGAGATCACTGTTCAATAGAAAGTCTATTAAAAACGTTGTAGTACATCTTCTAAGATGCTGTAAGTATGCTCCTGCAGACCATAAACAGATCACTAGAAATAAAGAAAAAGCATTGCAGCACATTTAGAAGTCGTAAGTAAGAAGCTTAATGCAATATTATCAGATAGCAAGGGAATGTGGCAAATAGGGGATAAAAATAGGGAGGGGTACCTACAGTAGTATTCTAATGATAACAGGTTTGAAGTGTCATATAATTTTAACATTACTCAAAGGGAAAACTAAGTGTGGAATATCTTACCTAGGAAATAGAAGAAAACCAATATAGTTCCTAACCTCACAAATTGTACCAGATGAAGCAATCTTACTGATTTAAGGGGGGACACTGTGCAAGAAATCTGCCTTCAAGGAGATCTTTGATTAATCCAATAACCTCAAAACTAAAGTAGTTTTTGGTCTCTGATACAGAGTACTTGATAAGATTTTAAGTACATGGCAAATAACAGAGTTAGTTTGGAATTGTCACTCAGTTTAAATATGGAAAATATAGTTTTCTTTCAAATTAAATGAGATATTTAATTAATGTAGCAAATAAGTGGTACAAAAAGTAATTAGCAAGTATAGCATATAGACTTTATATACTGACAAAATTCACCAACTCTTTTTCTGGCAAGAATGCAGGAACACCATGACATCTGACCATTTTCATATTAATAGCCTTATATTCCAAATACCCTAATGCCATTTTGATCTTACTTAATTTTTCACTGTGATCTTGCAGTTTTAGTCACACATATGGCCATGGCCCACACAGATTGTCTTTGACATTATAATGGCTACACGATTGTGATCTTTTATACTTGGCACTTTGTTGAGCAAGATATTTTCCACCCCTCCCTCTCTTATCCTTCTTAATAGTTTCAGCAGTGAAAATACAGATTCCAATTCAATCCTGTGCACTATCTGATCACAAGACTAGTCATCTCATGCCGTACAGAAAAAAAGACAGAGAGATTACCGGACACACATGTGATAGTCACTGTGCTCACCAGCACCGGTTTGGTCTTGTGAGCAGAACAGATGTTCAAAGTAACAAAGCTCCAAATTGCCAGCCTGAGCTGTCCCGGAGGGTTTAGAAAACAGTGATAATTCAGTATTATGTAAATATTATATATTCAAGCCCTGAAGTAGCAATAGCTATTAAATCTCACTTTTAAGGATTTGTGATATCACAGAGAGAGCAGCGAGGAGTACCTAATACTCAGCGGGTCATCAGACTACGCACGTGTATTTAGGTCACGCCAATTAGACTGTTTTTTTTCTTTAATTTTCCTGTACTTGTGAGAGCTGAGCACGAGTTCTCACCGCAGACACACACAGACGCGAGGAAGGAGGCGGCCGGCGCCTCCCCCCGGTCCTGCCGAGGGGCCGGGCGGTGCGCGCCCCTTCCAACCGGCACAGAAAATGGCTGAGAGATCCAACCGGAGGTGAAGGCGGAGGAAGACCCACCGGAGCGGCGGTGCGTCCCGCCGCCTCCCGCCCGGGGGTGCCCCCTCTTCCCTGCGGAAACTTCCCCGAGGGCACCCGCGGGGGGCACCCGCACACCTACGTCGCGGCCCCTCAGCAGGCGAGCGGCGGCAGCGATGTCCTC
>NW_009952973.1:4472036-4479282 GCF_000747805.2 Chaetura pelagica | reverse complement strand
GCTCCCTGCCTCCCTCCCGCCGGACGGGGCACCGCACCGCACGGCGCGCGACGGGAACGGGGACGCGGCTGTGCCGCGCCCCTCCGGGGCTCCCGATTGGCTGCGCGTGCTGCCGGCCCCGCCCCCAGCACGTGGTAAGGGGGGGGAGGCCCTAAAGGGGCACGGGCCCTGCGCGCGCCGGGCGGTGGCGGTTGGGGACGTTGGGCGGGGAATCGCGGTGCGTGAGCATCTGTTAGACGCGGCTTATACAGCCACAGTAACAAGAATGTGCATATATGTATATCTATAACGTGTACAATACATTTCTCCATATATGTGCATGCATATACACATACATACATACCTATGTACCGGGGCTGGAACTAGGTGATCTTCAACCTTCCAACCCAAACCATTTGTGATTCCACGGTTCTATGATTCTATAGTACATACGCATCCCCCATATATACTCACCCGTAAGTCCTGTATTTGTGATTTACAGCAACTTTCTCAGGCGGCGAAGGAAACACAAACAAACTAGCCTCCCTGAGTCAGAGGGGCTGCTCCCCAATTCGGGCTGACGAGAGCACCGTGGCCACGGCCACCCCAACATGCCCCCTGCCTCACACCCGCCCAGCCTCATCACCTGAGAGAAGCCTGTTGGATTTTTGGGAAGCTAATGCCTCTCTTTTAGCTCCACGCACAAATTCCAGTCACCAGTCCAGAAAAGTTCTATTCTGATAAGCTTTTTTTTCTAGTCCTGGTCCCCATAATGGAGCAAGCCCTGGCGCGAAGTTGCAGCAGCACTGTGATTGCCTTTGAGAATCCGAGCTTTGACTTAAGTCCTTAACCAGGCAAGTGAGAACATTTTAGCAGAAAGGTCACCCTGCTAGGATGGTGCAGCTCATTTCTCTTAATTCACAAAAAAAAATGGATAATGCTAGAGAATTTGGGGGTCATTTGGAACTCTGTTTAATTTGGAGGAAAGGGTTGCTTGTGTGATTTTGCCTAGCAGCAGGATGACACCACCATGCACCACCAAGTAAATACAGCTTCAAATGCTCCTTTTTATCAGTTAGGTAGCTGCATAGCATGGTGCAGCAAAAAAATCCCCCAAAACCCAAACCATCAAAAACCAGAATCACAACAGCTTCCTGCTATTTTCAGGGAACTTGGAGACAAGACATTGAGAATGGCAATCATTAAAACAGGTGATTTCAAACTCAACATCCAGTAGTAGGCAGAAGGGGTAGAGGACATACTGCTGCTTCAGAGCCAGCCTTTCAGTGGCTGAAGAAGCTGATTTATCTTTAAAATAAAAATCCAGAAATTACTCTCCTGGTATGATAGTCTGATTAGATACTCCCTCTGTAACACCAAACTGAATCTTGTAATGCTCAGCTGACCCTGTCTGGAGGTCCATTCTCAGAAGGGATGACCATTTCAAAGCTGTCAACCACTAAATCTGTGAGAATAAAATACCCAATGCAAATGTTTCAGCTTGGGTGTTTCTACTGCTTTTGATTCTTTACTTCCACCATCATCACCAGATGCCCCTGGTCATTACAGGCAGTCTACTCAACCAAATCTGAAGGACAGAAAAGGGGACAGTGACGACAATACACTGAAAGGGTAATGAATAACGGCGCGTGGCTGGACAAATGAAAGACGTCATGGTTGACAAAGTAATCAGTGTGAATGAGAAACTAGGCATCTAGCTCCAGAAATAAGCACTGGACTGTATTCTCTCAGAAGAGTCTTGAGAAACTTAAAAGTTGCAAACAGCATGGGTGCTGCTCAATGCCTACGGCTATTAGCAAGTAGTGCTGACCAGTGGGGGCAGAATCACAGACAAAACCAAACAGTTGTTCTACAGAGCCTGACATCCTCATCACAATCTTTTTACAGGGTTTTATTCTGCACTAGTTGTAATCTGGTCCTGTCAGCTGCATGAGTGTCAGTGGTTGAAGCATACTGTGTTTTTGTAAAACATCTGGCTTAGTTTCATTTTGTGAATGATCCACTTTGTATGCCAATGTCGCTCCAAAATGTGATGCAAGACCAAGTCAGCAAGGACAACTGAGAGACTGACTTTAGAAATGCACTTCTTACATGGGCAAAAATGGCAGTGTAAATGTACCTTACATGTTGGCTGATGCTCAGTGCAATATTAGTTCTCAATATTTTCTATTAATGCGCATGACAGTAACTATAATCTGACTGGTAACAGAACATTAAGATACTAGTATTCCAAAGGTTTTTAAAAAAATCAGAACAAAACACAGCAAATTAGCAAAGGACTATGAAATAACTTTCACAGTCCATACACACTATCCCACCCCAAACAGAATTTGGCCGTAAAGAACACCTGACAAAGCAAAGGAAGAGATTTTTCACTAGCCCATGAACGCAAAATATCAGCAGAGGTAAAGGAAAAGGCCATACAAGCAATATACTATTTATTCAACCTTCAGTCTTCTACAAACTATAGGAAACAAAAATGTGGCACATGACAATCAAAACCTTAGTCATAATATTCTAACTAAGGGTCAGACTTTTTATGTACAGAGAAAGACAATGTAGTGGATGAAACTTCAAAAGGAGCTGGATTTTTAATGTGGAAAGCTAGGGGACTTCATTTGAAAGTTGTTGATACATAAAAAGGATCATTCAAGTCCTGGAATAGCTGAATGCTTGAACAAGTATTTCTGTGTCTCACAGACTGTAAATCTCTCTGAGGATTCTCTGTTGAAAATGTAGGAACTAGGATTTATAGCTAGGAGAGGCTGGGTTAAAAGCCAAGTCTCCTAAGTCACACTTTGTCTCCCCGTTACTTAGACCTGAAAGAAACCTTGAGTTCCATTTTGGCTGCTTCCCTTCCACCCCAGTCTTGAACACACAAATGCAAAATGTTCCTAAATGTCTGTTCTCATAAATAGGCTTTGGAGGAACCACAGAAAGAAGCCAGAGGCCAGAACAGGTAAGCTCTGAAGTTTGTTAATCCAGGATGCTCATTAATGACTTACTGCTTAGCATGGTGACACAAGCTGTGTAAGTTACACAGAACACAGGTAATTCTTGCTACACTTCACAATGCATCAGAAATATTCTGGATTCTGTAAAATAAATACCCAATTTTTGTTGCTACTTTAAACATGCCAAGTAAAATGTGGTATCAAGAAAAGTCTAGAATTATTCTTTCTACATATTGTTACTATTAGTACTTAACACAGTAAGTCTAAATTACCCTGCATGAGAATTTAAAAAACCTATGTATTCCACTTTGCAAGCAGAGACAGAAGCTGACAGCAAGAGACAGCTTGGGATTGCAGCCCCCTGCAAACCAGTTTACTCACACTTCATTGAATGGAGCTGTACATCACTTGCGCTGTTGCTGCAGCAACTTTTCCCAGCCCCTAAACAGTGCCACAAAGGTGCTGCCTTAACGTAGATAGGCAGTTTCACTGTCTTTTTACATAGACAATACAGTCAGTTGAAAACAAAGGACTGTTTAAAGGGAAATACTAATTTGTTTCAAAATCACTGGGAAGTATTGAAGTATGAAACAAAATGTTTGATTTTCAGCAGTCTTTGGTGTTAAAAATAGAGAGAATGGCCAGATAAGAGGTATATTCTTTTAATCACCACAATATAATGTGGTGAGAATTCAGTTGTATTAAGGTAATAGTTATTTACAATCCTCTGAAGCACTACCATTAATTTACTTATCTTGCCAAATTTCCTAAAGCAAAGGTACACTATTTTTTCCTCCAGAAGAGCCTGAAGACATAATACCCATGAATGTTCAAAAGCTTATTTACAACCTGGTTTGGTTCCTCTCTACAACAGTTGTCAGTGTTGGTAGATTGTATTTCTAAGCCTCCTGCCCAGGACTCCATCCAAAGCCTAGCTGGAAATCCGTAGGTCCCAGATTTTCAATGGTGTAATCTATTGTGGTACTTCCCATTTGCTGGTTGCACTCTTGTATTTAAATGCAGCTTTGCTGAACACTATGATAAAGAGCATTATACATTTATATGAAATTGTAGTAATGTACATAACACACATTTGTATCAAAAGTGAGGGCAGCAGTTTAGCAACAAAGCAGATACTCCACATCAGCACTGTGGCAACAACAGCCAGAGGCTAGCTAACACTTTGGGCCTCTCCTTGCAAGCCATGGCTTGTACTGTGATCAGAAGTCAGAGAGGCACTCTGCCATGCCTCCTCATGTCCCGAGGTCCTAAATGCTACTCTGGTTATTTGTCTCTAAAACATCTTCTAAGGAGAGCTAAAAAATATAGCTAAAAAGCCTGCTTATTTTTGGTTGGCTCTTAGCTAAGCCGTTTCTTTAGGGATCTAAATATCTGAAATTTAGTGATGAGTAAATGCGTGGCTTTTATTTCTATTTCTGTCATACTGTGTATAGACAATTTTCTTTTTAAAGACATATGGTTCTTTCATTGTTTAACATTGCATTTTAATTCAGCTTAGAGGAATCAGCTCAGTCAGTAACTGCTCAGTATGGGTTTAAAGTGGGACCTCTTTATTCAGCTTTATGCAGAAAATTACTTGGTGCAGACAGGGAACAGTAAGCCAGATTATCAGAAAACAGATTTCTCTCTCCACTGTCTCATGTCTCTGTCATGAAGGTGCTATGACTGACGTGCTAGGTCACATGGCAATAGCACATGATCACCCTGTGTGTCACATGGCAGAAGAAAGTGTGAGTGGCTGCTCTACTTCCAGCCAACAGTGAAAGCATCCTTACCAAGACTGTAACAAAAAAATTGCATACTGGAAGCTTCTTGATAGCTGTTCTGAAAAGCTGGTGATGTATTGTGTTTCAGTTGCTTGTCAGCTGGATCCTATCAGCACTTCACTGGACCGTATTCTGAAGCTACAATTCAGTTCAGCAAAACCCCCACAAAAGCAACTCCTATACAAACCAAAATGGCTTTTAATATCCTTAGCCCAGGCAGTTCTGCACTGAGCCAGAGCATTCACCTACTGGTGGAACAAACATTGTTTAAGTTTCTGTTTTCTTCACACTTTCAAATACAGATTTAAGAGATAAAAAAGCAAGAAAATTAAACAAAAAGAAAAAAAAATCCTGCTCTGAAAGTGTACATGTTTGCCCATCTTACACACTCAGCAACAATTATAAATCTATATTTTACAGTTTGTGTGAATGCTATTCAATGGGCTAGAATGATTATGAAATAGATTTGCTTATTGTGTCTCCCATCAGAGTACAAGTTTTAGAATTATATATGTATTTGCATGCATTTATCAATGATAGCTTCTTTAGTCAGGTAGGAAACAAAAGGTGAAGAGGAAGATTTTATAACTGGCTGCACATATAAGATCCACATCCCTTTCTCTTACTTCACAGATATTTGCTACATGAAGTATTGGTAGTACCTAAATATGAGATACCTTGATGATAGAAAATATTTTTACATTGCAAGATCCCAAAGCATCAAAGGATCACAAAGACAATTCTACTGCTTGAAAGCAGAGATTTTAGAGAACTGTATTAAGCAAGTCTGACTTCAAAAGAGGTCTCTTATCTAGCAATTTATTGTGTAACTTATTATTTTTAATATAAAATCACTCAGTAAATTCTTGACAAAAGTCACATTATTACAATCTGTCAATGACTATAAATTAAGATGTATAGTAATGATGCTGCTTCTGTGTTTGGGATTCATTCAGCTCACACATTTTCCATAATCTCCTACAGACACTGAGAAAGTTGCATAATTTCTCTCTTGTTCAGCTCACATCTCCAGATCAGCACAGGGATCGCCTCTTTGCATCTCTGAAGTACTTTGCATGAAGGGACTTCTGAGCAACTACTGTAACATGAATTACTAATCTAGACTATTCCAATTTGGCCAGGAAAAAGCTGCAGGGACTGCCTAAGCCTGCTTCTGCAAGAATGAATCACTACTTCTTCCTGAGAGGAAGCTGCCAACAGCTCTTGTGGGGGATACACACCAACAAAACAGACTTTTATATGATGTCTGCAGAAGAAATCTCTTCTAGACCATACTGACTTGGCTAGCAACTACCTCAATGAGGTCACCTCTGCTGCACCACTGCACCTCACCTATACTAAGCGTAAAGATAAAAATATCTCAGGGAGTGACTATAGCCAGCTGCCTGGTGACTTACACATGACTCAAAGCTCTGGTGGCCTCATGGAGCATGCAAAATCCTTGACACAGCTGCATGACCTGGCTCAGAGAAATGCTTTAGTGTGACTGATTCCTCACTAAGTGTTCCCAGATGGTAGCAGATGGCTTTTCCTTCTGTTAAAGAGTTCCCAGATGCAATACGCAAGAGCGTTTGCTGCTATCCAACATGTGTCCAGAGGCTCTGGGAATGATCACAATGAGGAATATGGACCGCTGTCTTATTAATATCAATGCTACTTTATATTTTCTTTCAATGTGGGAATTACAAGTGCCCTCTGACACATTTAATATTGAGAACATACTGAGAGAGAGCTGAAAACCAGCCTGACAGAGTTCACGTCCAAGCATAAAGATGACACGCATTAGAGAAAGCCTTTGGAGGATTCAGTGAATCAAATAATGAATTTGGAGGTTTCTGGCATGGATTAGAGAAGTCCAAGAAACAGAGAGGCTCATTTTGAGCAGCAACCTCAGAAGGACTCCAAGTTTGCAAGAATTTGAGCCCAGCACTCTTCTGTCGGTCCTGCTTTTGCCTCAACACACTCCTTACCTCCATGATGCCAGTGAGCATGGAATATGGCCATGTTGATGCTTCATCTGGCCTGGGAACCCTGCATCTTGAGGAATTCTGACAAAGTTTGTTGATGGTTCTCATCCCCTTTGGTCAACACAAGTGGCTGAAAGAGACGTTCGCCTTGAAGCATTTGTGATATCCATGCTTTGAAAAGAAACACATATTGCTTTCAGACCTTAAGAAGACTGGGGTTGCTCAATGTTTCTAAACATTTGGGAACCTGACAATTTGCCCATTTCTCTGTGCATCACAGCTTTTCATAAAGCTTGCGTTTCTCTCCTAAAACACAAACCCAGGCAAAATTAAAAAATCGCTCTCCTTATCCGCCTTACCAGGCCCTCTATGTGTGTCTATCACCTCAAGATACAAGTGTTTTTTCCCTGCAGATTATCTGCGAATCACTTGAGGCTGCCGGGAGGCGGAAGCAGACCTTTCCTGCAGCCATTTGCGGGACCCTGGCTCCGCCGTGTGGCACCCGCGCTCCGCAAGC
>NW_009952973.1:4439449-4470945 GCF_000747805.2 Chaetura pelagica | reverse complement strand
CGACCCTGGGCTGCGGGGGGCCCCGGGAGTTGTCTCGGCATTGCCGGTGTTGCCAGAGGTCATTCGAAAATCTGGGCAAAGGGCCAAAATGGAAATAAGAAAATAACAACATGGATGCGGGGGTAATAACTTGGAAGTGTAGGTTTTCAGAATTTGCATGGGTGAAGATAGGTGCTGCCTTTTTGACAGATACTGCCTCTCATAATCGTCCTTTTATTCAAAAGGGTAGAAGATGGAAGTCTGTAAGATTATTTGCCTTTTATTGACTTTCAGTTGTCTAATTTATTTTCATTCCTGTATTAATTAGAATTAATATATTTACATTTAGCTTCCAGTAGAGTGAAATTATGCTAACTAATTGACTGTGAGGCTGATGAGAAAACAGGAGCATCAACTGATGGTGGCTGCTAGGATTGAGAAGTATCTCTCTGAGAAACCAGTCTGTGTAAAGATGAGAATTTGACACAGAATCCATTTATCGATTATTACAGGATCCATTAGCTACTCAGGTTTCTCTTCCTTGAGTTAAAATGTGTATCTTAAGACTTAAAAATGGCTTATAGCATCTATAACTGTAAATAGCCCTTATTCACTTGCATGTTAAATTATGTCTTAGTAAAACTGGGGTTTAAGAGTGAGGAGTCAGGTAGGTGTACATGTTTGGTGTAAGTTTTTTGATTAAATAAAAGTTTCCACAGTTGTTTGTTTTTGTTTTTTTTTTAAATTGTATCTGGGTTTGATTGAACAAGCTACGTATGTATGTTAAAATTGACATCAAATAACTATGCATGTTAGAATACTTTATTTGGCTTTACTGTATGTGTGTGTGATTTTCCCCACATGTATTTTTGGCAGAGAATATAATTGGCATTTTTGGTAGTTTCAGGCAGAATCTGTCTTTATTCCCCCTAAGTTATTCTTGATAGTGGAATTCACTATTGGTGATAACCTTGCTTAAAACATAATGTAACTCTCCCAGCGACTGTCATGGAACAACCCCAAAATGTAAATGTAACAGTAATTGAAATAAAAATAATCAAGTCTGAAACATTCATTTCCATTACCTTATAATGCTCAACACAGCACCGTGCCAAGGACAGGACTTAAAAATATGTCTCATTCTCTGCCATTTCAGTTGGACGCATTGTCTTTGAATTATTTGCTGACGTTGTGCCTAAAACTGCTGAAAATTTCCGTGCGTTATGTACAGGAGAGAAGGGCACAGGGCCTACCACTGGAAAGCCTCTCCATTATAAAGGATGTCCTTTCCACAGAAGTAAGTTCTATGAAATCCTCCATTTTCCTATTGGTAACAGAAGACCTCCATTTTCAGTTTTTGAAATAATGTTAAATAATATTTTGGAGCACTTGTTTAAGAAATAACTTGACTGAAAGTATGTGACTTTTGATCCTCCTAATGACTAAATGTTTTTACCGTGTGTTGACAATACCAAATTATAGATTTACTAGTAAGTTAGTCATAGTAAAACTATGAGTTTACTAAAAGTAATAGTTTACTGTGAGTTGTGAATAGGTTGAAAATGATTTCAGGTTAAGGATTAAATAGCAGATGATGTCAACTGAAAAGGCGTAGTTAGGAGAGATTTTATAAAGAAAAGGTGATTTTCAGATTTAATTAGTTAGTTAGTCGGTCAAGAGAGGTTCTCCTTCCCCTCTATTCTGCATTGGTGAGGCCGCATCTGGAGTATTGTGTCCAGTTCTGGGCCCCTCAGTTCCAGAAGGACAGGGAACTGCTTGAAAGAGTCCAGTGCAGAGCCACAAAGATGATGAATGGAGTGGAACATCTCCCTGATGAGGAAAGGCTGAGGGAGCTCCGTCTCTTTAGCTTGGAGAAAAGGAGACTGAGGGGTGACCTCATCAATGTTTACAAATATGTAAGGGGTGAGTGTCAGGGGGATAGAGTTAGGCTTTTCTCAGTGATGACCAGTGATAGGACAAGGGGTAATGGGTGCAAATTGGAGCATAGGAGGTTCAAGGTGAATGTCCGAAAAAAAGTTTTTTACTGTGAGAGTGACAGAGCCCTGGAACAGGCTGCCCAGGGAGGTTGTGGAGTCTCCTTCACTGGAGACATTCAAAACCCACCTGGATGCGTTCCTGTGTGATGTACTCTAGGTGACCCTGCTCTGGCAGGGGGGTTGGACTAGATGATCTTTCGAGATCCCTTCCAACTCCTAGGATTCTGTGATTCTATAAGTGCTGGTGACAGGGTTTGCTCTTCATCTCTGAATTGTTTTTCTTTGTGCCTTTCCTGCCTTGCTGCTCTATTTTATAATTGTTTTCTTTTACAGTTATTAAGCAATTCATGGTCCAGGGTGGAGATTTCTCAAACCAAAATGGCACTGGTGGAGAAAGTATATATGGTGAAAAATTTGAAGATGAAAACTTTCATTATAAGGTACTCTATTGAAAATTGTATTTGTGTTCAGTTTTTTGAAGTTTCAGTAATTTTTATGTTTTTTCAAGTTTTTCAAGTTCAGAATTAACACTCTTTAATCCCAGGTTAACAGAACATATGTGAAACTATTTTAATACTCATTGAAATGGGTATTATTTTAAAAGAGTGGCAAATTCTGTCACTCAAGCATCAGCAGTATGTTAAGATTAAATGGATTTTATGCCTTTTCTTTTTCATATACTAATAACAGCCATCAGAATAGGTGTGAGAAATGGGGAATCTATGGTAGATTGCAGAATTAATCCAAAGGAAAATTTAAAAGAAAGCATTTTCCCCACTACAGTTATTTTCAGTGATACGAAAAGTAAAAGGCTGTTTATGAATGGCTTTTTTCCCCACAAAAATGGTGGAAAAGTGTGCTGTGAACAAAGCAAGTTTTTGAATATGCAAAGGTCTCAATTTGAAGATGTCCTAAGAGATGCTGGCTTTGATGGCAGAAATCCTTACCCCTTCCATTACTTACTCCCACTGCTGTGTCAGAGCTCACTATTTCATTACTAGCAACCATTAGTGCAGACCTACATGCAGTTTTATCAGCTCAGCTAGAGGAAGGAGGGAGCTATGCTGTTTGTGGCCTGGTAACATAAGCCAAAATAATTAAATTGTTAGAAATCCCAACAGAATAAAAACTGTCTCTCAGAGAGTGTTAAAAAACCCTAACACTAACCTTTACAGTCCCCTAAAACCCGAAGTTCTACAACATACTTTGTGTGAGTAGCCCTTATAAAATTAGCAACACATGCCCATCTTGACAGTGTGACATTAAAGTTGGTTTATGCGGTGCTTTGCTTTGTTTCTTGAGACCAGTGGTCTTCAATAGTCCAGTGAGAAACTCTTTTATCTCTCAGGTTATCTGTCTAAAGTCAGCAGCTGTGCAGGGGATTAAGTGTACAAGCAGCAGACAAATGTTCTTAGAATCACAGAATCGTTTTGGTTGGTGTCCTGGCTCAAACCAGGACAGTTGGAAAAGATCATCAAATCCAATCGCTAAAGTAGCACTGCTAAGTCCACCACTAAGCTATGTCCCAAAGCACCACATCTACACTTCTTACCAAGATGGTGACTCAATCACGTTACAGCATCAAGTCACATCTGTGGCTCTGCTTGCTAGACTGCTAGGTGGCAAAAACAGATGCAGAGCTGGGCAATTTACCCTATTCAGTCAGGATAGGTAGAATGAGGTGCCAGCTGTATGTAACTGGTTTACCAAGATGTCATTTATGGCTGTCCTTGCTATATATAGTAATAGCTTTACAGAATCTTATATATGGTTTATTAACAGATCTTCTATTTGTTGGTTATGATTTTTTCCCCAATGCAGCATGATAAACCAGGGCTACTGAGCATGGCAAATGCAGGTCCTGGTACTAATGGTTCTCAGTTCTTTATTACAACGGTGCCTACTTCTCACCTGGATGGGAAACATGTGGTGTTTGGCCAAGTGATCAAAGGAATGGGTGTAGTTAAAATGCTAGAAAACGTTGAAGTAAAAGGAGAAAATCCTGCTAAGGTAAGCAAAACCTAAAGCACTTAGGGATGTTGTTTATTCTTCCATTATATGATGTACCTTAGTTTTTTCTAAATGCTTTCTAAATGCTTTATATAATGTTTAGAACTAACCAGTACTTCTTTTGCTGTACATTTCACCTGCACAAACGATTTATTCAGGAGAGCTGTGAGGATGGAAACCTGTATCAGGGTGAAGGTAGAAATGCACAGCTAGAAGTTTAGGATGGGTGACAAAATTGAAGACTGGAATTCAAAATCCTGAAGTGATATGCAATTCTTACAAATTTTAGGTCAGAAGTCATCATATGTCTGGAAAAGCAATCATTGTGTAGGTCGTGTCAGTTTCTGGTTGTTAGAAAAATTAATACATCTGTAACTTTAAAAGACTTCGCAGTTTGAGGAAGAACCATCTTCTTTGATGTAGTAGAACTTCCATGTCTTGTGTTTTGCTGCAGCTCAGCCTGCTGCCAGCATCTCTTCCAGCCTCTCTGTGAAACGTGGGTCTGGTGTTCTTGGAATGCTGCTTTGCTGAAGGCAACACGTTCTGTGATAAATGCCTTTTGATGAAGATAGGCTAATGATGTGATGGGTCTCTGAAATCAACGCATCCAAACAACAGCTGAAAAAGCTGAAAGAGCACTCAGAAGTTGTGGCTTTTTGGAGGAAATTGTTTTAGTAAGCAACACTATGATTTATTCTTCATTTTTTTCAGTTGTGCGTCATTGCGGAATGTGGAGAGCTAAAGGAAGGAGATGACTGGGGAATTGTTCCCCAGGATGGATCTGGAGATGCTCATGCAGATTTTCCTGAAGACTCGGATATAGACTTGAAAGATGTAAGTATTTTTCTTTTAGGGTATTTTACAGAATATAAGACTTGTAGGTAATCTGAATTACAAGGTGTCTCTGATGATGTTCAGTAAGTCTTTTTTCTTAAAGCATTGATCAAGGTCCTGATTTAATTGTGACATTCAGTTTTAGGAAAGAGCAAACTGGAAGGGGATTGCTGTCTTTTTCCCAGTGCTAATTGTAGCTGATTTTTCCCCAGTAACTAAAAAAACCCCCAATTACTTACGATTATAATATTTTCTGTTGTTTCTTTTTACTTTTGTTTGTGCTGTGGTGACAAATTGCAGTTACTACAGTTCCTGCATATGACTAACATAATGTTGTACCTACACACTTTTTCTGTGCAACTTTTAAAATATCTACCCTTAAAAAGATTTTGACCCACTTACTAGAAATTATCAACCTTTTCAAAAAATTTTTACTACATCAGAGCTAGTTGTTATCAAGTCCCAGTAGCTGTCTGCTTTTCAAGTTGTTCAAACTGTTTTTGAGACTTAGGAAGTAGACTGGTGGAAGCAGCTCTTCGGCAGGTTTTTATTTTATCATGACAGTGAAAAAGACAAACTGTGTAACTCAAATAGTGTTTTGTACGAGGGGAAGAAAAGGGGGGCTGCACATGTAGATTCCAAATACAGACTTAGAAACAGAATAGTAGAAAATAAAGCTAGAAACCAGAAACACCTTGTATCTGACTATTGAGAAGCATTTCAACTTGTACAAATGTTTTTGGATAGCACTAAAGTTGGCAGGTGCCTGCCTCCTTTAACTTTAAACTTGTTCATATAAGCTAACTACAGAAACTGGTGACATTGGTCTCAAGCTGTGGTAGTATTACAAATGGCAGTATATACATTTGAATTTTTTATTGCCACTGGCAAAGTAACTTAACACTTGGAATGTATTCCATTCTGGAATGAGAAATTATAGATTGGATAAAGATAGGCACTTGTTCTTTTTCTCCTTCCATAGATGTTTTAGGTGTTCTAGTTTGAGAGCACGTGGAGTTCAGGTGTCTAGTACCATTTTGAGAAGAAGACAACATTTCCTTGGGAATAAGGCAGTCTTGGTTGAATACTCTGGTTGCTAACATGTCTTCTTTTCTATGAATAACAGTCAACAGCTTTATATATAGCTCTGTGTGGGTAGCAGCATTTAGGGGAAGCAGTTCAACTGCTATGTTGTCTCTGGTATTTTCTCACCATTTACACTGTAGAAAACCCATTAGGCATTTCATCTTTCAGACTACTGTTTTACGTAAAATAGAGAATATTATAGCAGTGGTTTGAAGCTAGTATTTGTCTAAAGTTGGAATATATTTATTCTGAGATTTTATACCAATCTTTGAGAGAGGATGGACAAGGGATCCTACTGTTAAACATTAAGTAATTCAATACCTCTTTCATAAGTACATTCATACTTCATATTTTCTGTCTGTTTAATAGGTTGACAAGATTGTGGCCATAGCAGAAGACATAAAGAATATAGGAAATACTTTCTTCAAATCGCAAAATTGGGCAGTGGCAGCTCAAAAGTATAGTAAAAGTTTACGGTAAGGCTGTCATCATTCAGTCAGGTAGTTCTGTAACCCAAATTAATACTGCTATCAAGCAATGCTGTGTGCATTTAAAAAGTGCCTGTGTTTTTTTTTCTTTTTTTAAAATAGAGCCTTCTGAATCTGGAAAACATTTAGTTGATTTATAGGAAGTTATTCAAGTAGGTCTTCTACTCATTGCTAATTAAGAGTTACAGGAAGGAAGTGTTTTTTTATAATGGACTAAGTGCTCCTTTTTTGATACTCCTGCTGTGCTGGTCCATATGAGGAAAAGCACAGTAGTATACATAAGGTAGTTAATGGACAGAACAGGAGGGAGATACTTTTTCTCTGATTTCTAAAGACCAGTAGGTTTAGGAAATTCCTAAGTTTATGAGAGTACCCCCAAATGTGACCCTTATTAAATCATTCTTTTTTCTGAGGCTACATACCATCATCCTGACTCCAGGTATAATTCAGAGTTGCCTCCAAAATCATGATCCTTCTGCTTTTGTTTCCATACTGCTCCTTTCTTATTTTCATGCTTTATGTGTATGAGCTTCTTCTAAAACCTTTAGGACCTTTATGCTTCTTAATGATCACTGGTTAACTAGCAGTAAGAATAATAGAAGAGAAAAAAATTCAGGCATATTTAAAACTCATCTGAGATTTTTAACTGATTGGGTTACAAACAAACAATGTCTTTCTGCAGCATAAAAATGAACCCTTTAATTACAGATACTAACCCAAGATGCAATATCTCCCACTGCTCTCAAAAAGCCCATCCTAGACCAAAAGAAACCCCAAAGTAAATAGTAGGATTGCTATGTGAACCCTTTAGAAATCATACAGAAAAAAGGCTGGATTGGATCTTTAACAAACTTTGTGTCATGTCTGTCCATTTATTCCCATTTTTTAGTAAATATCAGATATAATTATGCCATCTCTTATAGTTAGATGTCTTGCTCACTCTTCAGCACATCCAATGAAGGCACTTCTAGTTTGAGTAGCCAGCTTCTATTTGGTGCTTCATGTCCTTGTGGATAGAAAGAATAGTAACTCTTCTAGATTAAATAAATCTGCTCATTCCAGTTCTTTATGAGACATACTTTTATGGATGTGCCCTCTTGTTATATCTTAAAATCTAGTACTTAGATAAAATGGTGTACTTTAGCTGGCACTTCACCAGAACTGATAGTAATAAATAGCTCTTAATATCTCCTGTGTCTTAAGTACAACTCACCTAGCAAACCATCTGGCAATACTGTTTTTTTCTTTTTTTACTAACTAACCATGCTAAGCTTCTGTTTTTGTCTTATTGCTACTTAACCAGTTTTTAAAAATTTATTTTATATGGAAGAAGTGACACTTGTGTCAAAAAAAGTATTACTTCCTGTTGTTTCCCTTGATACTCATCTTATGGATTTCTTTGACTTGGAAGTGCTAATTTTGTTTCCAGAATGGTTGCTATCTTCCATATTTTGGTTCAATTTTAAAATATTATAAGTGTATTCTGTTTGTTTTCAACATAAGTTTGTATTACAACTCTCCTTAGCTTTTGCATGATGCCCAGCAAGTGGAAAAATCACTAAGCCTATGTTTAATTTACTTATGTATTGCTTATTTATGTCATCCAAAGTTGTATACAAACCAGGCAACACTCAAAAGGTACGGAATGCAAAAATTGAACCTACACAAGCACTGGTCTGCAAAGGCTGCATTAAGCATGGCATGCTTAAAATGTGAATGTATGCAAAACCACTTTTTATATTTGAAATAAAAAACACAGTTCTATCAAGTAGGCCATCAAAGGAACTAAGACTTTTATATCCACAACACAGCTTTGCCACTTGAAATAAAAAACTGACAGCATTAGCATAATGTAAATTAAGAAGAGTAGATACAAGCTTGCTTATGAAATAAGAGATGCAGTAAATGTGGCTTAGTCCTGAACCAGTGTCAGCTTTTAAGTTCAGGAAGAAAGCCATGAAGGAAGACAGTGGAAAGAAGGTAGAGTTAATAATGCTCATAAAGCACCATCCTAAAGTAAAGCTAGCTTCAGCTTTTACCCGTGAATGCCTAAATTAATTAAAATATTACTGAGGGAACTGAAGAAGAGATGGAAGGTTCCTACAAATGTGGAATATGCAGTGGTGGTGTTGACTTTTTGCCACTGATGAGCAGCATGTTTTCTGAGAATAAACAGTCATTGAGATAAATTCTAATGGTTTCATGCCATCTAAAATAGTCCAATAAAAAGAATGCTGTTAGTACAGTAGAGGGATAGGAGTTACAGGGAAACATTTGCAACTGAGTTAATTTTTTTTGTTAGGGTAGGTCATATTTTTAGTTTAATAAATGTTTTTAATGGTGGAATTCAAGCTGCTTTAAAAAACATCAATTTGGAGAGGCCATTTGGCACATATCTGTGGAAAGACAGCTAAGGACTGAACAAAATCTAAGTTGCAAGATTGACACATGTTCTTTGTAAATCTGTTTTTCTGCAGGTATGTAGAAGCTTCTGAAGAAGTGGCAGAGGAGGCAGACAAACCAAAGTTAAAGGCTGTTGCTTTGACCTGTGTTTTAAACATTGGTGCCTGTAAACTAAAACTGTTGGATTGGCAGGGAGCCATTGAAAGTTGTTCAGAGGTAAATTTAATATTCAGTATCTGGATTAACAATTGGCTTGTATGGAAAATGGAGATTTAAAGCTTTGTAGTTTCAGAGTCTTCTGACAAGCTTATTATTTGAAAGTAAGCAAAGTAGAAGACTGATGGTGAAGATAGTAATAACTTTCCAGTGTGAGGCTTTAAAAAATATTTTGAAAATGAAATTATTCATTAGAAACAAACAAAAGACGATTGTTGCTTACTGCCATAAAAACCTGCACATTGTCATTGTCAGTTTTGTTTCCTACAAGCAGAGCTAATTTTTATTTTACGAAGAGTTAAACTGTCTTCAATGAAAGAGAAATACTTTTCTCTGGAAGAGTAGTTTAAGTAAAACTTTTTACTTTTATATTTGATGGCCTTGTATTAGATCAGAATCACAGAATGGTTTTGGTTGGAAGGGACCTTTAATGATCATCTAGTTCCAACCCCCCTGCATGGGCAGGGACATTATAATTGAGGTGACTTTTCTAATTAAAGCCCTTTCTGGTAGACCACTGAAATAGGAAGAAAACCACTGAATAGGAAGAAAGTAGGAAGGAAACAATAAACATGGAAATATTGAAAAATAATAGAATTAAGAGGAAAGAACAGGAAGTGACATAGACATACTGACAGAATTTAGTATATTTTAAGAAGCTTTAAATAATTCAGTAAAACTTTGACATTTTGAAGGGATCAGAGTAAAGAATGCTCTAAACTGATAGCAGAGAATCCTGAGCAGCATCTCCTAGGACTTCATGCTGAAAGCAGGAGAGTGTGTGAGCGGTCTTTAGAGAGCTGCCTTGCTTTCTAGCCTGCTGGCAGTGTTACCACATAGAAAATTTTCATAAGCCATCTTCAGAATGGAGAAATAGGGGATATGGAAAGAAAAACACAAGAAAACTGTAATATGGTATCAGTTACCTAGAAAATGGTAAAAATTGAAACAGCATTTAAGTATTACAGATAGACGTTATTAATTCTAATACTTGCCACTGAGGGAAAAAAGCTCCAAAACTTCCTTTAAAAATTATGAAATTGTTAGACGAAGGCAACTTACAGTTGTAGTAGACTTCTATAATGTATTTATCTTCTGCTCATCAGAAGTTTTTTACCAGAACACCAGTTTCCTAAGGGTAACTAGTAGAGTTCAAGGTAATTGTCAATAAGAAACCATACACTTTCACTTTTTTAATTTCCTAAGGCCAAAAGCATTTTAAATTAGCAATGTGTAATAAGTGCATTATTTGGTGTAAATGAGGAATTATGAACAGCTGAACCTGTTCAAACAAACTTTGCTTTAAAATAGTTGTGAACACACTGGTCAAGCTAAAAGCAAGGAATGCTACCTCTGAGTACACAACATGGACACCTCATTTTCTAATTCTTGACCCAAAGAGGCTCTAGGCTTTAGAGCAGACAGATGAGGATGAGTGCTCAGTCATACTTGCATTACATAAACAGCCAATACTGAAGTGATTTTAAAAAAACCTGGATACATTGTCTAATGTCTCTAATTCTTAATTAATGAATGCAAGTTAATACGTAAAGTTAATATATTTCCTCCCATCACTAAAACACTATATTCTTTATAACTATACAGAAAGACACATTATAGAACTACCTGCAATAAGAAAAAGGCATGTTATCTTCACAACCAAGAGAACAAAACTAGCCAGCCAAATTAACTGAGCAACTTAGAAAAACATAATTTAAGTAATCAGATAGTAGAACAATCAGTTTGCCCAGCCACTCTATTTCCTGTTTTGCTACTGTCATATTACAGTTGGTATATACATGAGCAAAACCATTCAGCTCCAGAAAGGCGTAAGGACTGGAACTTGACAAGGTTCCTGAAGTATGAAATGGATTGCTTGTATGTGTCTTCCTAGCCTACGGTGAAAAAGCTTTACAGGAAATCTTGTTTTCTTTATGATGCCACTTGAGGGGTTTTTTTGTGTGAAAGAAGGAGCTGCAATACAGAGTTGTACAGTGACACTCAAGGTTAGGATAAGAAGACCTGCTGTTAACACCTTTGCCTTGATCCATGTGCAGATGTTCCATCTTACTCTCACCTATGCTTGTCCTTCACAAAAGCCCATTTCTGGTGCAGTGCTATTAAAATGGATTAGCTATCTAGTCAGTGTGCTACAATATAGCATTCCTTGTTACACAGTTAATGACAGCTTACCCACAAACCAGCCTGGAGATTGTCTGCTGGTGTGAGCTGTGCCACTTGCAGAGATGGGAGGCTGTGAAGTGTATGAAATGTTAATGTGACAATTTCTTAAATTTACAGGCTCTTAAAATAGATCCAGCAAATACTAAAGCTCTCTACAGACGGGCTCAAGGATGGCAGGGAATAAAAGATCTCGATGAAGCACTGGTAATGATCACAATATTTAGTAATTTTTTTAAACTAAGTGTTTAATCAGAACATTAATTTATATTTCTTATATTTAAGGCTGATCTTAAAAAGGCTCATGAAATTGCCCCTGAAGACAAAGGTAAAATAAAGCTATTTCTCTCTAGATTCCTTACTTTAGGAATATAACAAAGTAACCAGGATATAATAGCAGAAAAACATACCATGTGGTGCCCAAAATGCTGGCCTCTTATCAGCTTAAATGCTGATGTATTATTTAGCCAAGAACCCAGAGAGGTGAAAAACCTGTTTTTGTACAGCAGTGATATTTCTGGTGCACTGGGTACCCGCTTATGTAGGTCAGCATGCCCCTTGAACCACCTCCCTCTGTCACAGAGGCCTTATTTCTTAATTCCCTTGTGTAAGTGGGTAAGATTTTTATCTCATAAATTTTGTGTTGGCACCAATACTATGCTTGCTACACCCTCCTCTATGTGGTTACCATACCAGGTGAAACAAAGTGAGGGACAAGGTTTTTTTGCTGCTGACCTAATAGAAGATTAAAAGCAGTTTCCAGCAGGGCAACCTGGTCTTGACATAATAAAGAGATTACTATAACTGTATAATGGATTTTCTTTTTAAGCAGCTATCCAGACGGAAACACTCAAAATCAAACAGAAGATAAAAGCCCAAAAGGAGAAAGAGAAGGCAGCTTATGCTAAAATGTTTGCTTGATTTTTTTATAAACGTTTAAATATATGCACTAACTCATGCAAAAGAATTAACAGAGCTACTTCTTTCATTTGCCCTGCACTGCAGTTTTCAGTGTTGACAACTCAAAAAAATTCTAATAATAAAAGACAAACTGTTCAAAGGTGATATGATTTTCTTTTTTTTTTAAGCTGTAATAATTGTGTTTTGCAACTCAGGTGTGTTTCTAATGTGTAAATCACGTGTATTTTGCAGCTTAATAGTTAGTGCTTCCTAAGAAGCTTAGTTTAATACTAAGACAATTAGGCAGTTTCTATTAGTTTTTATTAGATCAGGCCTGATTTCTTGTAAGAAATAAAAATGCTGGTAGATATGATGAAGGTTCAAGTATTACACTTTTTAAAATCAAATTGATGGGAAAAAAAATTGTAACTGTAAAGTTGATGTCAAATGTGTAACACTTAAAGCAGTGACAGGTTTTTAGACTCATATATTTTCCCTACTGCAAGGTAGGATTATGTATAGTAAATCACTCCAGATAGAGAAAATACTTTTTTTAAGGGTAGGTACTAAATTCTTCCACCATATCCACAATTCACTGGACTTCAGCAATAAATCTAAGATCCAAGGTTCCTTTGTCAGTTCTGAGAAGAACTTTCTCCTGTGCACTACACAACTCCTGTAAAGAAGTTCTATTTAAATAAGGCTAGGGTTTAACCAGAAGGCACCAACTTTCCATTTAATGCAATGGTCATACTTAAAATTCACAATGGCACATTAGCCTCCAACACTGTAACCTCCGTAACACTGAGGTCAGTGCTGTACTTCAATTACAATGCAGCATAAAATACTCCCAACTTATATGCTGCTGATCAGGAATCACTGAATAGATTTCCTGTCAGTTTACATCCCATTATAAGCTGGTCCTCCTCCACCTTCGGGTACCACCCAGTTAATGTTCTGACTTGGGTCTTTAATATCACATGTTTTGCAGTGGACACAGTTCTGAGCATTTATCTGTAGTCTTGATCCTTCTCCTGTTTCCAGAGGAATATATTCATAAACTCCTGCAATAAGCAAAAGAGAGCTATCACTTCATTGAACAGGTTTCCCCTGCATGTATTCTCTACTAGTTACCAGCAAGTGTAATGAGGAAGTATATTGCTAGAGTGGCTCAACTGCCTTGTTCCATATATACTAATGATTTTGTCATGAACTGTTAATATATTTCAAAACCTGCACTTGAACTCTCTTCCAGGAGGAGGCTTGGGATAGAATGTTTGAAGGAAGTAGGAGGCCAGGTGGAGTCTTCCTAAAGTACCTGGTCTTTCACCTTGCAAAACCAGCTCAGACACAGATTTTTATTACCTACCTGCTGGACAAAATCTTTGTTCGGGTCCATCAAATACAGCCAAATTCCTGCTCACAGGGATGCTGTCATCTTTGAGAGTTAAATGAGCAGGCTGGTCATGTTCATGGTTTGTACCACTTAAAGCCACAGAAGACAGGAGATCAAAACTGATTTTTCCATCAGGCTTTGGGTATTCAATAGGCGTGCAGTCTTTGGCTGGCTTGAGCTGCGCAAAATCTGGTCCTAAATATATTTTAAATAAACAAGTTTCAGTATAGAATTACTGTAATTTGGAGTTATGCAAGAACAGTTAAGCTATTTTAATTTCCCTTGTAAACAGAATGAAGCATTTCATAACATGTAGCCTTTTTCATGAGACAAAAAGAACTACGTTAAGTTGAAGAGTGCTTTAATGTCTTTACTTACATTGTATGTTAGGTAACATACCTTCTTCACCGCATTAACATCAATTTATTTTCTATACTTTCTGGCCTTGCTACTTGACCTGATGTGCTTTAGCTTCAATTAAGACCAGAAATGACTGACATAAAAAAGTAGTGTTTTCTTTCAGGAGATAATGAAATTACCTGGATGTTTTAATGTCCATGGTTCCATTCCTCTCAGTAGCCAATAAAAGATACCTGTGTAAATCATTCCTCCATACACACCAAGTACACTATGGCAGGATGGTCTGATGTTTCTAACTGCATACAACTCTTTCCAGACCCAAGATTTTTTCAGGTTCTCTTCATATTCTTGCACATCAAGTCCTAAGGTAGTACATTACTTGTTAGGTACCTATAGTACATAAAGACTATCCTTGAAACAAAAAATAATTGCTGAATAAAGGCAATTGTTAGCAACAAAGACAGCAAATGAGAATTTCAGAATAGTAAGCTAGGAGTATACTAGACATCATATTTCAGCCTCTTAAAGAGATCTGTTTTGTTGGCAGTTATCAGCAGATACCCTTGTAGCCTCTATTAAATGACCTATTAAAGCAGCACTGAATTGCCTCAAACCTCAGCAAAATGTAAAGATAACCAGCCAGATGGCTATAGTGGCATCTATATGGGAAAACAGCTACTCATGGAATCTAACAATTGACCAGGAGAGTTTACCTGTGATCCAAGTGCCAGGTTTGTAATTTTCACATTGTCAAGTTCTAAAGCTTTTCCTTTACAAGTTACACAACCACGAACTCCAATTCAAATAACTGACTACAGCCCAATGGATGATGCCAGTGCTAGAGAACCATCTTTCTCCCACTGTAATCAGCAACTTAATGGGATACATTAGACTACAAACTTTTAATTTAAACTGATTGTATTCTTCACAAATGCTAGACATTGCACACTTGACATGAGACTTTTACTGCAGTGTAGTTAAGCCAAGCAATTATCTTAGAAAAATAATGTTCAGATTAAAAATTTCCTGACAGCTTCCCCTTTACCATTCTATTACTGCTGTATAAGAACAAATGTTCTAAATATAACTTTTAAGCCTTATCTATACATGAAAACATGCTTCAGTCTGTAACTCCTGTATTTCAGGAGGACATACTGGAAAAATACTGCTAACCTCTGCAAAGAGAAGAAAGTGAGCTGTAATGTTCTACTGTCTTGACAAAGCTGGGAACAGCTTATAAAACCTGCCATTAATCAAACAAGAACAGCACATTACCCAGTAAGAGTGTTTATTGTTTCAGATGTGATCTAAGCATTTTAATCTGTGACACTAGTTAAAAGTTGAAATTTTTCAGAATACCCTCTGCAGCAACATGGATTGCATGTTTCCAATGATCAAGAGCTCAGCAGGGCTAAATCCACACTACAGGTTTCTAAAATAACAATCATGGGGCACTTAGTTATATCCAGAATGACCAAAACTCCAATTGAGTTTTCTCTCTAAAGTCTTTGTTAAGAGATTTAAGGGAAAAAACAAGGCTTAAATGAACTGTTAAAATACAGTCAGGATCAGGTAATTACTTAAATGTGCTTGCAACTACATATAATAGGAAGTACATGTAGTCTCAAATTGAGAAGTCTGTAAAATTAAAGACAGGACTGAAGGAAAAAGGTATCCTAGCAAAAAAACAAGCGCAAGCTTGCAAAATTCCTTGTTCTGCTTACACTGTTTCTTTAAATTTTTTCTCTCTGATCCTGTAGTCTTTCAGTAACACACTTGAATCCTAAAGTGCTAATTTTTAACATATTTGTAGGAACAAAATATATAATATTCTTGTTCATTTATGCAGGAAGTGTAAGTTCACTGTTCAGATGCCCATTAGAGGCAATTTTTTTTTCTGGCAATAGGATCAATACTTAATATCTAAGCAAAACTATTAATTTCTTTCTTAAATAATGTAACAGTATAGCAAATAAACAACAGCTATATTTTTAAACCACCACACTAGTTCTGTGATTTATTTGCATTCCCAAATCATTTTTTCAGGCACATGTAGTTACTGCTAAGATGCTGGGAGTTCCAATTGAACACAAGGTAATGATAAATCAAGAGACTACGATCTTACCAATTGTCTTTGATTGGAGATTTTCATTGATTAATTGGCTGAAGATGGCTTCGGAAGCCAACATGCCACTTTTCATTGCAGTATGCGTCCCTTTGATCTTTGGAACATTCATGAGTCCAGGACTGCAACCAATTAATAATCCACCTGGGAAGGTGAGTTTGGGTATTGACTGAAGAGGAAACAGAAAGAAAGGTGGTTTGTTTGAGGTTTTGTTGTGGGTTTTTTAAAGTGAAAACAACATTCTGGAAATGAAACTGGCATGAGGTTTGAATATCCTTTAGATTTTTAGACCTGCAGGTGCACTATCTAGAAATACACCAGTGTTACTCCACTTAATCAAGGAGATTTGGCATAATAAGCAAATAAGAATGCAGACCTTGTACTAGGCTAAGTATAAATAATGACAACATTTTCTTTATACTCTCTCTCCAGTTGCTTTGCAACACAACTGTGGTAACGTCACCCACCAATACTGTTTTCCTACTTTAAGTGAATTCTTTGAAAAAAAAACCAACCCCAACCCAAACATATTTGTGTTCCTGTCTTCCACACAGTAAGTGGTATGCATCTCATCTAACCGTTTATCACTCAGCCTTTTTTTCCAACAATCTTTTCTATGAAACTGCACAAGTGCCCTCCCTGTACATGACCCCAGGGTCCCACTTATTTTAGAAGTTGGTCAGCAGCCAACAAATATACTTTTGGTGCAAAATCAATGTCTCATTCTCTAAGAAGCATAATGTTACTGAGGACAGTCAACTCACAAACAGCCAGCCAGAAGATTTGCAAATGTAAGATCTGTAGTATTAATATACTATGTTGTATGCCTCTATTAACTAAGGCATACTTCAACTGTCAAGTTATTCTCAGCCTCATCCAATGAGATTAAGATTTTAGAGAGAACAGCTTCAAAATGTGGACTGACTGCAGCACTTTGAGCTGGAAGTTCTGATCAAACTCTAGGTCTGAAACTGCTGAAGCTAAGTTAGGAACATAGTATTCCTCCCAAACTATTGAGTACTAAGCAGCATCTGGGAATCTACCATGCTACTTTTATTAAAGCTGCCTGAAAGCATTAATTTTTCAACAGCCTAAATAATTTGACCACAAACAAATAGTTTTATTTCATGAAAAATATAGAAAAAAAATCTAAATTAATCCCTTGGAATTCAAGATGATCTGAAACAAACATTTTTTGTTTCTTCTCCTTGTTCAATTGTCATCTATTTACTGTTCTCCCAGGGCTGGCCACTTTTGAATAACTATTTAGTAGGCACTAAAAAAAGTACTACACAGCATTTCCCATGTGTTTTGGGCACCTTGTTTAATCATAGACTTAGTAATTTGGTTCATAGGAAAGATAAGTTGAGCCAAAACCACAACTTCTAACTTACTTTTCAGTGACTAGAAGTCATAAATTCAGCTATATAACAGTATTTCAAAATAATTATATATGTAGTATGTCCTCTCTTTTCACAAGATCTTTGGCTGAAAATAGTTACTCTATCATATCTATTAGGATGCAATGACATAAGCATAGGAAGACTTCTTGATTGACTCTTTGATTCACATAAAAAGATGGTTACCAGGTAAGTTTCTTCTGCAACAACTGTTTCACTTAATAGGTCCTTAGTGACTAACCTATTGCCCAGGTATAAATTAGATTAGCCATACAACACAAAAGGTTACACGCACTGCAGCTTTGTTAGTAATTCTCATTATTAGTACTATGGAATGTGCTGCCTGTATTCATAGTCAGTTCCTTGGAGTTGAAGGAACATATCATGCCAGCATGGCACAATCTCTCCCTGCCCTTGAGATACAGGGTGAAATCCTTTCAACCTTGACCACCTGAAGAAGTCACCACCCTTCTGGCAGCAAATAAATCAAACAAATCTGGAGGAAAGAAGGGGAAGACTCCTGCTCCCTGAAGAGTCCTCCACCCCAGCAGTGAGAGAACCCCACGTTCTCCTCCCCTTAGCTCAACTCAGGGTTTAAAATCTGTTAAATGAGTCTAATTCTTGACACTTGCATGGGACATCAATATGACAGTCTTTTCCCTTGATACTCATAATATATACTGCTCAACAACAGCAACACCTTAAAGTTTTTCCACAAAACTTAAGTATTTTCAAAGTTTTAAAGCAAAATGTAGGCAAAACAGAGGTTCCAGGGGAACATCTTCATTTTAAGTGCTTGGTTTTGCAATTAAAAAAAAAACAACAGCTATGTAGGTGTAGTCCTTTAAACTTTGTCCCTTCCCTCCACATATTCCCCAAAACTACAAATCAGGGAAACATACAAGAGTTTTCTCTCTGCCTCTCAAATGAACTTAGCATCTCTGTATGTGAAAAACTAAAAAACATGGTCATAAGGTAATCTATAACAGACAAAAGAAATTTAGATTGATGGTAATTTCATACACCTATTTGATGCAAGACTGTCACCAAAATGAAAACTGGAGCTACAGAATGACTTCTTATATAAGAAAATATTCCTGGACTCCAGTGATGTAAATGAGTCAGACTGCTATAGTTATTAATCAAAGCAACACATGCAAAAGAAGAGCTAATCTTAAAAATCTTCTGAAGTGACTCATCGATAAAGCTTTTTTACTGAAAGCTTGTATTAAAAAGAACTATTGAAGAGTGTGTCTTCATGATTAACAGGACAATTCTATGTACAGGAGATAAAAATAAACAAATCAAACTCTATGCGAAGTAAGTAACATGAAGTCCACCAAAGAAGTCCAAAGATTAGGCAGAGATACACGAGAAATGTAGTCCTACTGTCTATGTAACTTAGCACAATGCCTGTAATTGACCGAAAAAATACCATGTTCTTTCAGCCATATGTTTCAAGCAGTGTAAGAAGTATGCAACTGAAGCCACAATCTGGCTACTTCATCAAAGTCAGAAATTAAGTAATGACTACTTGTGATAGAGCGAAAAGTGCAGGGCATGGGAAAAGAAACCTTTCCTGTATAAAGGTTTAGATTAAAACATCTTGGCATTTTGCACCTTACCTGTTATAATGACTGACAATGGATTCTGAAATATGCTAGTAACACAATCACGTTACAACATGATATGACATATTTCCACTTGAGAGTGGACAAAGTGATCAACCTGCAGACTGATTAAATGTATATCATGTGTGTAATCAAGAAGCTGCTTAATGAACTCACATGATTCAGTCCCAGGCATGTACACTGGTGTCAAAGCCAAACTCCATAAAACTGACAAGAGTTAGGCTGCTGCTGAAATTCTATTTGTATTGCAGAACATGCACAAAGCCACATTTATACCAAAGAAGATAGACTTCAGTAGTCAAGACAGCAGAGTGGAATGGCCCACACATAGGCTGCTAATCATGAACACTCAGGTTAGTTTTAAGTTCCAAAGTGGAAGGAGCATCCAGAAGATGGGTCTGGAAGTTCAGGACATACAGCCATGTCCTATGTTTCAAGATTCCCACAAAGGAAGCTAACAGGTTGAAAGTGGTTCAGCTGTTAAAATACAAATTCCAAACTATTTCTCCTGCCAGTTGTTCCAACCCTTTCAAATTATCTTAAGTCTTGATAAGACATAATTTCACCTTTTTTGACTCCTTAACGGAACAAAATTAACAAGGTCTTCCATCTCTCAAGAAAGCAGAAATTCAAAGTTGTGCATGAAATGAAAGATATTAAAGGCATCTGTACTTAAGAAGGTGATGAGGACTTCTGTCTGCCAAGCAACATAACTTTATCACCATTACTGACTTAAGGAAAATGTTCCCCCTGCCAGGACAAACAAGTAATTTAGAAAATACACACCTCCTCCCCCCACAAAAAACCCCAACAAAACAACAAAAAACACACAAAAAAAAACCCCAAACCAAACCCAGATGAGTTTCTTTCCAAGCGTTCCAGGCACAACAAAGAATTATCTGTAGCTTCTTTGCTGCTAAACACATTTGAGTGTAATATAAACTCTACCTCGTATTTAATTTAAAAGGGAAAGTGACTACGTCAGAAGATTTTTAGTATGGAAAAGCCAGTATCCAGCAAATCTCAACAGCCAGTATTCAGCAAAACAACAAGGCTTTTCTGTCCAGCAAAACTTTTGGCCTTATTAATTTTTATTATAGTTCAGTTGTTTCCCAACAGCATTCAACCCACATCACTAAAAACATGGCTATTGACAACCCAAAATAAAGAACTTCACAAAATGTTACCTGGAAACCACCTTCATTTAATGCTCTGGCCCCATAGGCAATCCTTGTTCCACCCTCCAAAGTAGGCTGTACAGTAGGATGGTGCTTCCACCTCTGAAACTCCCTAAACGGATTCAAATAGGGATTTTGATAATCTAAACCAACCTTAAAAAAAAAAAAGCAAAAAAAAAAAGCAACATGAGTGAAAATAAAGTATGACATTTCACCAAAACCTTTAAAACAATAGCATATTACCACACCAACTCTTTAAATCTATTTCATACTAAACCAACCTCAGGATCTTTCTACTTAAAGAAACTACTGCCAAAAATACATTCTATTACCAGTACAGTAGAAGCAAATCTGAGAATGTGCTGCTGTAAGACTGTTTTCTGCCTTACCTGGAGCATGTGAAATATTTAACTGCATTGTAACCATCTTCCATCTGTCTTTGAAATAAAATAGTAAAATTAAACTAAGCATGGGCAAGGTAAGTGAGAAAACTTGATTTAAATTTGTATTTCAAAGCCTCTTGTCCCTAGAAAAGCTGGAAGGTGAAATAAACAATTATTTCTAGATAGTTAGGTCCTTGTGCTCACATTTTTTAAGCAGTTCTTCACATCATTTAGTGCAGTCAATTATAACTTCCAATTAGGTAAGCAACTAGTGTAATAAAGCACTGTAATGAAGGAAGAAAATTGAGGAAAAATGCCAATTGGCTGGATGCCCGGGATTCTTATCTTATGCATTTGAATATTTGTGCAAAGATACACTCTATACTTCTCATCTTTAATATCCTCTTTGAAAGACTTACGTTGCCAAATTTTCTCTTTTGAAGAAGGGATTACTTCTGGTTCCCATAAACTTTGAGACAAATAACAGAATATATGATGAGTCAGGAACAAACAGTACCTTGATTTCTCTGGCAGCTCCCTGCTTTTAGAGCACTGTTTGCACTGACGTTTCTTGTATGATAAAGTCAACGAACAATTTTCAAAATAATTGCAAAACAACCCTACTACAAGAATTAGCTCAGACTCACATAGACATGAGGTTCAAAGACAAAAAAGTGCTTGTATGTTCACAAAAAAGTTTTTCTCCTATCTGAATTGAAGATACTATGAACGTTACTTGTATCATTCTAAGCATCAAAGCTCCCTAACCTTCTAAAACCAGAGAATTTTAATGTCTACTGTCTGTATTTATTAATTCCAATATTAGAAATCTGCACAGAACAAGCATGCATGTCTGAGAAAAGGTAAAAAAAGTGTTTTTTTCAATGTTTCTTACAAAACGGTTAGACAAAAATAGTTTTCACTCACATGCACACACTCTGGAATCCCTCTGAGATCTTCCAGACCAAAAAGGCATTTCAATCCCAAGCTGCTAAAGTCCAGATCATGTCCCTAACTCTTACAGTGTTTGTATGTAAAGCACATGCATAGGATAAATCTGTGCTTCAATTCTGACTGTAGGTGCTAGAAAAACCTTTCAACTATAGCTCTTTGCATCACTGGCTGGCAGAATGACAGCCATTCTAGTGATCTCAATGCTTCTGATGAATAAGCAGTAAGAAGGAAGAAGCTGCCTGCCCAATTCAGAAATATGGCTGCTAAAAAGGACAAGGTGAAGGGGGCTGAATGGTAAGAATACACTGAAGACCTCAGAAATGGAGGGAGTGCTGCTTGTGGAACTGCGGAGTACTACTACTTTATATGCTTCTTTCATGAAGTGCACATGCACCCAAGGTTGACACACAAATGAGGAGACTGACCTGTACACAGTCTGAGTGATTTAGACATTTCTTAACTTGCCAGTATTTTGCAAGCACAGTTTTGATTAATCATCTCGTTTTAGCTTTACCAAAATTTGTTTTGTTTAAAAAAAAAAAGTATTTATAAATTTTCAACTTTATTCTTAATAAAAGACACTTGATTAAAGACAGATTAATACGACAAATTAACCTTCCCAAATATGGAAATAAGCACACTTAAGACTGAGAAAGTACTAAATTGGGTCTGTTGCTACTCCTGTGTTTTCACCCTCACATTAAAACAGAGAAAAGAAACTGCATAAAAATTAAGTTCAAACAATAACAAACAAGCATGAAAAAAACAACTTACCACAAATCCAAGAGCAACTAAAGGTTCACCTTCATTTAAGTGATAAAGAAAGGATCCTCCATATGTATGTCTGTCTAAAGGCCAGCCTACAGTATGTTCTACTCTTCCCGGTTTCCATTTCTTTTCATCAATAGTCCATAACTGAAATGAAGATTAAAAAAAATAAATTACTTAATATTGCAAAGTAATGGCCTTTCAATAATATAAGACAAACACACAATTAAATATAGAGGAAATTATTGTATTGCTATGATCAATGCAGAAACTCATAGAGCAAATACCATGTAGTAACTACACTTTTTTGGATTACCATTTAAGAGGCTCCTAATACTTCTCTTGCTTGAAATGTTGCACACCAGAAAATGTGACAAACTCCAGCACTATAAAAAAAAATTTGCATTCAACCTCAAGATCCCTTATTATTACTTCTACTAAAGACTGCAATGCTTACATTCACTTCTTTATTTAAAAATATTTTTTTCTAAACACAACACTGCAATTCCCTCACAAGTTTTTCAAGGTCAGGTTTAACAATACACCTGAATTGATCTAAATATTTGCTGTCAAACAGGTTGTCCTCTTTCTGCGCTCTCCTACACGGCTAGTTCTCATCTGACCCATGGTGAACTCAAAGAAGCATCTTCATGTTTCCACTAGAGAGTCAATTTTCTGCTCATTTCACAAAACATCTCTTCACCATGGAGTTATGTGCCAGGCACAGTCTAATGACAGAAGGGCAGCTGAACTCCATTAGATCAACTCAAGCATGGAGGGTCAATCTACGTTAATGTTTCAGTTTATATTAAGGAGCACATTTTTGAGTGGGACTCCTGACTGCTCCCACTTACTATGCTTCGGTTCATACAGCACAGGAGGCATGGAAGCCATGAACTGGATTCCTTGCATATGAAACTAAACTCCAAGAGAGGCTCCAGAAGCTGATCTAAAGCATTCCCGTCATGAAAGGGCACTCAAGTCCATGGGACTAGACCAGAGCTAGTCTGAAGTAAAAATAACTCTGAAACATGCATAGTATGGATATCAGTTCATCAGCACTAACTATTTCACTTGACAGATCCACCTCTATTGCACTGCACTATTTGCTACAGCAAAACCCTGTTTTAAAGATAAATTAGCTATTACAAATTGTAACTATTACCATATCATACATGGGAACATCTATCAAGTGATTATTCTCTACAGAAGTGTAAATTAATTATTTAAAAAATATTTTGTAGTTGGAAGCGCATGCTTAAAGTAATAAATAAAGAATATGTTATAATCAAACTCTGAACATATTCTAAACAATACAGCTCTTTTTCATGAGTGCTACTTCCCCAAGTAGAAAAAGTTTCAAAAAGGAAACCTTGTCCTTATCACAATTTTACAATCCCACTGAAGGGATTATTTGGGGGGGGGAAAAAAGGTCAACCAGTTTCATGTTTCAGAGAGCATCACTCATATATGGAACACCCCTTTTCTCTCTCTCTTGCTCATGAATATACAGAAAACCCACAGAAAGCCTTTCCTCCCTTCCTCAGGTAATACAACTCCTTACATTTAAGCAGCGGGGATCCTTCTCTCATTTAGTACAAGTACTCAAAACAGATTTCACAAAGGAATGTAATTTGAAAATCTAATTAAAACATCAATGGAGTGGATTTACAGGTACCTGTAGTTATACAGATAGAAGGAGCAGCTGAAATGAAACACGATATTCAAGGAGCACCTTCTCTCATCCTCAGAATAGTGAAGATTCTGAAGTCGGGAAGTGTAACTCAAAAATCTATCATTCTAATGCCTTACATAAATTATCTTGAAAGCAAACAGAAACTACCTTATAGCTTAACAGCATTTTTCTTAATTGTTAAAATTATTCAAGTGATACCTCTTTCAGTCCAATGCCATAGCTCTGAGGTTGACATTTCTCCCTCAGATTGTATTTTTTGTACAGCTGTTTGGCTAGGTGTCCATGGCAACCTTCAGCAAAGACTGTGACTTTGGCATGGAGTTCCAAGCCTCTTTCAAAGGTAGCCTGCAAAAGTAGAGCATTTCACCAGCAGTTAGATCTGTGCCAACACCAAACTTGCAGCAAGAAACTGGAGGGGAATAAAGGGATTTTACACTACTTTGTGGCACTGCTCAGAACCTACAAACCATTGCAAGCTACAGCTCTAGTCCAATTGTCTTTTCCACCTAATCATGATGCAACTCCAGAAATCCTGTAAGGGGATTCCAGCTGAGCAGTACTACAGTGAATTATAGTTCTTTACTGAAAAAGATTATCTCTTCCAGATCAGAGGATACTTACATCACATCTGCTCATTCACATGGTGCAAAGGAAATCTGACAAAGAATCTTAATCTGTAACTTCACACTTCAAATTTTGCTCATGAAGTCACATTACAATATTGTCCCACACACATATGTATGACAGAGGTTAGACAGAAACACCAGATCACAAGAACCTGTATCACCTGTGCCCCTGAAAGCATCCCCCACCTCAGAGTAAAGTTACCATAATATTATTATACTAATCTTATATGTTAAACCACACATTAAAATTACAGCAACATTAGTTATTGTTATAAAAAAAATTTCTCATAACAAAAATTCCAACGAGATTTGGAGTAAGATAAGGGTAACCAATATACTCTGTCATGAACAGGTCGCCTGCATATGTGAGCATATGATACTAGCATTTTATTTGCAATGTAAAACAACTAGATTCTAAATATACATAATCTCACAGGAGGAAAAAAACAACCAAACAGAAAAAACAAACAACCCTTGATTTGATCCAAAAAGTTTAATGTCAAAAAAGCTCAAGAGAACAAATTTGGAAGGAAGTAGTCAACAGTACCCAAGAAAAAGCATCTCAAGGTAACTGTGCCTAAAGCCACCATACGTCCAGAAGAATCTTATTGCTTTGGTTTTGAATTGTCTCTCAGATGCAATCTGCTTGAAACTTAATGGTTGAAAACCTCTGAAAAGGATATCAAATGAAAATGTTCCCTCCAGTTGGGAATTAACCTTTAAACAGGAATTACAAGACTCTGCCAAAATTTTTGTGCATTCTTTGAATTTCTGTCAACCTGAAAATAAACTAATCTTACAAAATACTAAGAGAATTACAGGGACTTAGTATTTGATCTGAAGATTAAAAATACATCTTGTCCAATTTGAAGTAAATGTATATAAATCAATGAACTACAACTCCACATTTTAAGTATCAGAAATTAATTCATTGGAAACATTTTGGCCATGTGCAAAGTTGTATTACACAGTTAACACCTTTCTCCAGCATCTACAAAAGAATCAACGTGCAACTTTTCACTATGTATTTTTACCATTGGCATTTTTATACTTATGATTCTACAATTTTTGCTTGATTGGCACTGGCTGCAAGGTGAAACTCTATTCATTAACCACAGTCTATTTGATCAGGCTCTGTACAAACATATTGAAGATATTTTTGCCTTAAAGGTTATACAAACCGAGACTATCTACCTGAACCTTTATATGCTGCAGGTAGTACCAGCTGACCTGAACTGACAGTTAAAACACTTAAAGATTCAAAAAGACTGCAGTAGTGACACACTAATTATGCACATTAAAGATATTAATAGAAAATTCTTTCCAGAATAAATGAAATAAAAATAATTGGTTTTGTAGATGCTAAAAGGAAATAAATCATATTTCCTTCCCACTTTAAAACCAAACCAAAGTTCCCTTCCAACCCAAATCATTCTATGATGCTATGATCACTCAGTATTACATTAGGAAGTTGTACATGTCACTAATGTCTCCTAATAGAAAAAATGTCCACTTGAAAACAAGAGTGTGCCTGTCCCTTAGAGGGGAAAGACAGTATTGTACTGGGAAAACACATTACTTCTCCCTGCCACCACTTCCTCCTCCATCGGTTATACTTTCTTAAAAGAAGAACGAGTCTTTTCTTCTCATCCACTAACTTAAATGGGAAAAATAGCCACACTTCTATGTGAAAGTAAGTGTCTCTTTGAAACTAAATGTAACAAGTAAGAAAACTTATAAAAGAAAGTAAATCCTGAGGAAAAAAAAACCCTACCCAGAATTTCTGTAGCCAGATAATTCTGTAGGTAATTTTTTCTGAGGTGCCAAATTCTTCCTACGTATTGCACGGGGAAGCAACACGCTTACTGCAAGTTCTGAATTCCAACGAGGGCAGAGAGTCACCTTCTGGATACAGAAATGCGACCAACCAGCAAAAAGGTATAAAGATCCAGCGTGTACCTTGCACCAACAAGGCAGACAGTCAACAGATGTGATTGCAGTTGTAAATATCAAAGAAAATGAATCAACCAGAAGCACACTCTTCTTCCCTACTGCTAGTTACCAGCTGTTCAACAACTTTCTGTTTCACCTTTGCACCTTTTTCCTAGGAGTTCCTGGAATCCTTTCATTTGTTTCTGATTTCACATATGCCAAAGCATTCTTATAATATTCCCTTCAAGCCACAAACTATGAATGCTTTTTCTTTTAATCTCAGAACTTTACAAGGTTCTGAGACAAGAACTTTCAGAGGTGATTGATCTATTTTATATGGAGAGGGAAGACAACTACATATTTTATACTTTTCCTCAGCATGTAGCAAGATCACTGATGGCAGAAGTAGATACACCACAATTTGCATACTTAGACCCCTAGTTATGAGGACAATAACTACTTACTTTAGGTGCTCCATCCTTTTGAATGCCAACATCATTAGTTGCTATCCCTTTCACGCTACCATCTTCATGAAAAAGAACCTTTGGAAATGATTTAAATAAGCAAAAAACATTTTAATGAGCTGTAATTTTAATCCACTCATACAAAGTTCTAATGTAGAACTTCTAAGCACTGTGTCATTAAGGGTCAAACTTGAATATTATGAGCTTATTAACATACTGTTTGATCCACTTGCACTTTGCTGGATCTGGGCTAGGGAATTTAGACACAATTTTCACAACACACTTCTGTTAAGAGGAATGTTGTGAACGTACAAATAACTAGAAGTGGAGGGATGGGCGGGTCCAAAAATGCTTTCCACATACACACTGATGTCATTATTACCTCAGCCGCTGCATAGCCTGGATACAACTCAACACCCAAAGCTTCTGCTTGTTCGCCAAGCCAACTCACAAAGTGGCCCAGGCGTACTATGTAATTTCCATGATTAACCATTGGAAGTCCTAAGCAAGAAAGAGACACACACATATAAACCACAGAACACTAAGTAAAAGAACAGAAGCTGGATACACCAGAAGGCGTATCTTCTACAATCACTACCTTTGCAGTCATGTCATGTGTTACAGAGACCCTATCACTGGAAACTATTACATTCTAGATATATTTGCTGTATTACATTGAATCAAATTGATTGTTTCCTTCATTGAAAAGTTGAAAAAGAAACTGACAATGATGACTCCAGCACCTCACCAAACTTTACCTGGAATAATTGGCACTGGAATTCTAGAATTCTTTGTTAAAATTCCAAACTTGTCTTCAGTTACAGGAGTATTAAGTGGAGCCTACATAAAAAAAAAAAAAAGAAAGAAACGGCACTGAGAGTTACATTTTCCTAACCAAACCAATAAAATCAAGAACAAATAAAATAAACCAATCAAACTAGCAGTCGGTAAAGGTTTAATAAAGCACTTATACAGAGAAGTATCATAAGGCAGAAGATAAAGTACCTTATGAGGCAGTCATCAGGCAAGAATTAACGCAAAAACTACTGACATACAAAGACTGGAATAGGGCCTTGCAAATTGCTTCTATAGTCTGTACGCAGGCTTGTACTACACCACTATTCTAGACCTTTCTAAAGAAGGCAGTTCAACTTACATGTTGAACTTAGTAAGACTAAACAACTAGTTGACAGTCCACTTCTTGCAGCTCCCAGATGATAGCAGGCAGCCAGCTGCAAGTCAGGTGGCTGTTCTGGCAGAGGTGGCAGTTCATCTCTTGCTGTTCTCCCTCTTAAAAGCATCTTAGGCCTCCATTACACCACTATATCTGCACAAAAATCAGCCTATTGTGAAACATTTCCTGGATTCTGCACAAGTGCAGTAAGTGAAGTTTGTGCTAGGGTGCACCAGACATACTGCCTATATGCAGTTAAGACTACTACATAAAAAAGCAAAGGCCACAGTGTATCTGTGTAGACATAAAAGATCAGCATTGTCAAACTAGAGGAAACAAAATAAAAAGAAGGTAGGGGGTTTTGTCTTGTTAGAGCAACATATTTTAAAATGGTATTAAGTACCAATGGTACCAAGGTACTAAGTCATACCAGAATGAGTCAGATATGGAGCTTATTACAAGCTAGCAGTTAATTGTGGTGTTTATATGCTCATACATACCCCCCGCTCCTTCCAGTCTGGAAAGAGTTCTTGTAAGGACCTTGGCTCAAGACAGGCACCAGAGAGTGTATGTGCACCGATCTGAGAAGCCTTTTCCACCAGACAAACACGTATTTCTTTGCTATGCTCAGCAGCTAACTGTTTGAGCCGAATAGCTGCAGAAAGACCTGCAGGGCCTGCTCCAACAATGACAACGTCAGCTTCCTCTGCAAATCTTTCCATGTTTACCCCTTTAATAGAAAAAAAAATCATAACAGAAACCAATCTCCAATTTCCCCCAGGCTCTCTCCATAACCCTTCCTCTGTGATGCTCTGTGATGACTTTGCATAAAAGGAGGCTAAATATTCAACAGAATACCCATTTTAGTACTTGGAAGAGTGCAGAATGACATCAGCATCCCAACTGTAAAATTAGCTCTTTTTAAGCTGTAAGGAGATACACTATAAAAACATATACTTAATCTCTATACACAGTATGTAAATATAATCTTAGAATGTTAAACTGAGAGCCCAGTTGGATAGCTGTATCAAAGACACTCATGGAATTCTAGGTAAAGGAAAAAGAAAAAGACTCTTAGTCAGAACACGTGACTTTATTTTACACTAATCATTGTCTTTTCTGGAACTGAAGCCACTAAAACCACTGAATGTAGAGACTGGAATTCTGAGAAATATATATTAATCTTATTTTCTCACAAACTTGCATGGTAAGAACAACTGAAAAAACCCAACAGATACATACCTGACAGAATTAAATCTTGTTGTGATAGTCACTAAAGCAAAAGCTGCTTATATATTTTCTTTAAATAAATAGGATCAATTTTAATCTGATCCCATTTTATAGCACTAAAGACACTCATTGTGAGATAGCAACCACAAAATTTCATTTGGAATATTAGCACTGTATTTAAGAGTACAGAATTTCTGTAAAAAGAAAAGAAACAGCAACACATTTCAGTGTCTTTAAAACTGACCAATAATAACGATAAAGAAGCTTTTAAAGAATGCTTTTTGTCCTCTTACCTTCCCATCGTTTGTCTTTGTCCCGAGGATGGATTGTGTAGTGCGTAGTTATGCGAGGCACAGAGGCAGAAGATGCACATCTTGCAACCTGCAGTGATGGGCGGCAGCCTCTCTTTATCAGCTTCAGAGTTCGAAAGCACTGACGTGCTGTAGGAACAGGAAATAAATCTGCCAAATCAGTCTTTTTCCAAAACATTCGCCTTTTCAGAGACACAAGTGGCACAACAAATATGACAGCTCCCCCTTCAAAGGCTACTAGGTGATATAAAAATGAGAAACCATAAACACAGAGTTTGAAATTTTCAGGTTAGGAATGCACTCTAGAATTTTACATATAAAAAATATATATAAAACTGTGGACACAGGTTCCCATTTCATTTTGGACTTCAAAGGATTTTTTTCAGACTGCATTAAGAGTGACCAAACCACTGCAGAAATAGGACATGTAAGTTTGTATCTTCTGATGTCTCTAGGCATGTTAAGACAGTTTGGGCTACTGATACTAGACTTCTAAAATAAATGTCATGGTCTACGTTAAAAACTCAGACTTAAATTCAAGTATACTGTAGCCAAAGCTAGAAACAGTGCATATAGTTAATCTTTACCTTTGCTGCAGATACATTAATTGCTGCAAGAACAAATTAGAATTTCTTTTTACACAAATGGACCAAATGAAAGTCTAAAATTATCAAAATAGAACTCTGTTCAGAAGGGCTATTAATGTTAGCATTCTTGTTCTAATTTTCCTTTCACACACAAAAAAAAAAAGTGTGTGATTTGTACTCAGAAAACTAGTATGGTTAGCACTAGAACTAGTTAAAAGGTCTGTGAAGCAATTCCCCTTGCCAGGTATTTCTCCTTCCTTTAAAGATTCTGTTTCTCTAGTTTCCGAGGTGAAGAAGAATAATATTGGATTTGAAGAAGAGTATTTCTGCAAAATAAGTAAAGTTACCATGTATAAGTAAAATCACCAACAGCAAGGTCAGCACAAACATCCTCCATTATAATTGTGCACAGTGATAGCCAGGTCACTAGTGTCTGTATGCAAGGTAGTATTATCTATGTTGGTGTCTTAACAGCAACTTTTTATTTAACCAACAAAACATAAAAGCTATTATTATACCATCTCATGACTCTTAATCATCCTCTACCTGCAAACCAGGCAGGATCTGAGAATAAGCAATATATTTTATAAGCATGATAACAACTACAGCTGAGCATATATGCTAGAACATGACACCTTAACTTTTTTTGAGATGTTTTTATATGAGCAGAACCGACAGCACTACCAATTGCACTGCATAGTTAAGAAACGTCAGTTATTTCACACACACAAAAGAGGTGAAATTTAGCTTAGAATATATCTGATTATTACAAAGGTAGGTCCAAGCCCTGGACAAAGTGGGTTCTTCCCAGCGGAGGAGCCGAGCTTGTGCCACCAGGCTCCCGAGAGCTCAGGGACCGGGTGACACGGTGGGGAACACCTGCACGAAGCGCCGCAGGCAAGTGCTAAGAATAAACCTTACTCTTCCACAGCTCGTTAATAACTGCTGTCAGCACGCCTGCCATTATTTCGTCGGTAAGAGCACGCATGCAATGGCTTTATTCTGTCCTTTAAAGCAGCTAACACTTAGCGTCACTCAAAAAAAGAAGTTACATTTTTCTGTGCACCACTCGGCAGTCAAATAAACCACGTTTCCAACAGGCGGCACAGGCTGGGCCGGCGCTCGGGCAGAGCCCAGCCCAGCCCTGCCCTCCCGCGGGAGCAGCCCCGGGCGGGACGAGGCCGCTG